>NC_134018.1:61789209-62090834 GCF_040712315.1 Castanea sativa | reverse complement strand
TAAACCAAATCCACTATAAGAGAATTGAAGATTTTACCAAAGATTTAACCATAAATCTAATGCTACCTCATATAGTAACTTATTGACACAGACTCCTTCTCTTCTTGGATTAACAGCAGCACAAGCACCCTTGCTTGTGACTTTGAGACTCCACTCAAAGGTTTTAGATCACCTTCACTTGTGGATCTTGATACAATGACTAGTTCTACTAAATCTTGATTGTATTTTTAACTCCAGTAGATTCTTGTGTTGTTAGAAGGTACAGAACCTTTCAAATCTCATAAAGAGTAACATACAAGTCTTTTTCAGCACCTCTAAAACGTAATTAGGGTTTTTCTTTTATATGTAGAGAATTTAAGTGAAACCCTAAACGTTTACGCGGCCTTGGGCCTGTTTAAAATTCTGTAGAAAAATTGTGGCTGCGATTTTCGATCGGTCGAGAAAGGTAGAAACTCACTCTTCTTTTCTGCAAACAGCTAGACTTCAAAACTTGAACCACCCTTACTTAAGTATTGCCTAAACACCTAGACTAGACATGTTTTAATCTCGGTTTGCCAACACAATACAATAATGATTCTAAATATTTAATTCTAAATTTTTAGTACCTAATAACAAGGGATATCTAACACTGCATTGATTTGTTCTCCAAAGGCTATTGTTCTTTGAATCCAGAAAAAGTTTCTTGGAATCCACTAAAAAAAAAATGAGAACATCTAAAAATATATTATTAATCGAAGTGTGAATTCCAAAAATACTATCTTGGTATGCCATTGAGGGCGTCTTACAAGTCCCTTACTATTTGGAATCCTATCTTGGAGAAAATTGAGCGTAAGCTAACTGGATGGAAGAAGATGTATTTGTCAAAAGGTGGATGACTAACGTTGCTTAAAAGCACTCTATCTAGTCTTCCTACATATTATTTATCTCTCTTTACCATCCCTATGCATGTGGCAAGTAAAATTGAGAGGTTGCAAAGGGATTTCTTGTGGGGGGATTCCAAGACACATTTGGTGGGATGGGACAAGGTGTGTGCACCTTTGGAATTTGGTGGGTTAGGGGTAAGGAAATTAACTACTTTTAATAAAGCTTTACTAGGGAAGTGGTTATGACGGTTTGGGATCGAGGAGACAAGGCTTTGGAGAAGGGTTGTAACTCTAAAGTTTGGGGAAGAATGGGGGGGATGGACATTCAAGCTAGGTTGAGGGGTTCACGGGTGTGGCTTGTGGAGAAGTATCCAAATGGGTTGGGAGGAATTTAGCAAAAATATTCATTTTGAGGTAGGGGTGGGAGATAGAGTTAAGTTTTGGACAGATCAATGGTGTGGGGAGTCTCCTTTTCAATTGACTTATCCGAATGTGTATGGGAGGGCTTCCAATAAAGAGGTATCGGTGACCTCTTCTCTTGAACGGTTGGGGATAGAGGAACGGAGAAGCTGGAATGTTCATTTTATTCGGAGACCAAACAATTGGGAAATGAGTGATGTGGATGATTTTCTCCGCACTTTGGGTTCAAATCTACCTCCCACAGAGAATGAAGATCGTATGCGATGGAAATTGACAAAGAATGAGGATTTTGATGTCCAATAATTTTTAATAAGTTAAGAAGACCTTTGCCCATTATTTTTCCTTGGAAAGGTGTATGGAAGGTTAAGGCTCTTCGGCATGTCTCATTCTTTATGTGGACTGCTGTGTGGAATAAGATCCTTACAGGTAATAATTTGAGGGGTAGAGGGATGGTTTTTGTTGACTGTTGCATTATGTGCCGTTGTAATGGGGAGACGGTGAATCATTTGCTACTTCATTGTGGTAAGGCTTATAGGTTGTGGAGCTGGGTGTTTAAATCTTTTGCGATTTCTTGAATTTTGCCAAGAACGGTTGTAGATGCTCTCTTTGGTTGGTGGAATTGGCTCGGAAAACATTCGTCTAGTATTTGAAATTTAGCTCCTTTGTGCTTAATGTGGTGTCTTTGGAGGGAGTGAAATTGGAGGACGTTTGAGGACTTGAAAAACTTGGATCACCATTTGTTGGCTTCTTTCAGTGGCTCCCGATTTGGCTGGTCTAGGGCTTAGGGAATCACCTCTAGTGACTCGCTCTCTATGTTTCTTAGTTCTCTCCTTTGTATTTAGTATTTCCCCTCCCCCCCCTTTTTTTTTTCTTCTCTCTTTTCTTTATCTTCTTTTTCTGTATTTTTCTCTTTGCCTTATGCTTTTTTGCATAAGGCAGTGTTCTTTTGAATATATATCCCTACTACTTATCAAAAAAAATACTACAATCACAATATATACTGTAAAGAAATCTTACGAAACTAGCTAGGAGATCTTTAAAAAGCCCAAGAAAACCTTGATTCATGTTAAGACCAAAATTAGGCTAGAGAATAGAAGAAAAATTGCCAAAATAAGGACAAAATTGATAAAATTACAAAATCAAATCCTATAGACTCTAGGAAACATCAGTTTTGATTTGAAGATTAAAATAAAAGGAAAAATTACTCTCCTTCGTTGAAGATTTTATCAAACCTTTTCTTGTTAGCTACTTATACATGAAATCTAATGCTTCAAACCATTGTTGGATTTCATCCTCTAGCAGTCGGCCATATTTTTTGCTGGCTCATTCTAGGAAGGTCAAGTAATTTCACCAAGTCTAATGTGTGTTTTGGGGGCACACAATAAACGATGGAGAATGAGAACTTATATGTGCTTCGGTTGATAGTACTGCTATTGTAAGAGAATTTTGCTTAGGCCAAAGCAACATCCTATAATTTGGACTTCTCTCCCAAGTTACATCAAATTACCCAAGGTTCAATGTACCACCTCTTTCTGGCCATCTACGTAAGGATGACTAGTGATTGAGGAATATCATATCCCGATATGAGGTAATGGAATATGGTACTCTGTGGAGGCATACTACTTTAAAAAATAAGTTGACTACTTATGTGGTGTCTAAGATCTTTTTACAAGAAATGAAATTAGTTGTTTTTAGTACTTGTCAACCATTACAAAAACAAAATTCATACCACATTGGGTTTGTGGAAGATTCATACCACATCTGGTAGATAGCAAATTTGGTTGTTGACAAAATTTAGAGCCTGATAATTCATGAACATCACAAACTTCCCCTAGATGATCAAGTAGTGCTCCCATTGCTTAAGGATATGTACAACAACATACATCTCAAGCTCATATGCTTACCATTTTTTTCATGCCTCAGAGTTTCTCACAAAAGAAGAATATTATTGGTCCGCCTTCTTGTGAAAGTAAAACTTTGATGCCAACGGGGCAGTGCTCAGCTTCTTTTCAATTAAAGAAGCTTTAGACTTCTGTTTCTCCCTATGGTTCTTTTCTTTAAGCATTAGGTGATAAGGGCCACTTTAATACTAAAACTTTGAACAAACCTCCTGTAGAAGGTTGCTAGACTGTGGAAACTCCATGCATTAATCACTGTCTTTATTCTCGGATGAGTAGGACCTCCTGTGCTCAGCTTCTTTTCAATTAGAGAAGCTTTAGACTTTTGTTTCTCCCTATGATTCTCTTCTTTAAGCATTAGGTGATAAGGGCCACTTTAATACTAAAACTTTGAACAAACCTCCCGTAGAAAGTTGCTAGACTGTGGAAACTCCATGCTTTAATCATTGTCTTTATTCTCGGATAACTAGGACCTTATCTTCATCAACATGAATATCCTCGACATTGCATTGTTCCCTAGAATAATAATCAGTTAATCAAGAAGCTGCACTTGTTCAAGTTGATATACAATGTAATTGCTCGTTGAGAAGACCTTTAACACTTCTCATACATACATGTAGTGCTAAGATTTGTTCAAACTGAAAAACGAGAATATTGACAAAATGAACAATGACAAACATAACAATAATGGTTTTAAAACCATATTCATGAGTCGAATTAAGGTTTTTAGGGCATTGGATGGCACAAATGCAACACCAGCAACTATTTATAAATTCCTTCCTTCGTCTTAAACGCAGTCTTCCCTTCATATATGGGTCAAAGTTGGATATGTTGATACCCACTTTTAAGATCAATTTTCACGTAGAACTTAGAAATATGTACTTAATTGTAATATTGTTGATAGCACTATCCACACACATGCACAAACTTCCATCATTCTTCGATGTTAGGATAGCCAGCACAAAATAAGGACTCGTAATTTCTTGGGTATGTTCTTTACTGAGTAAATCATCTACTTGTTAGTGAAGGATATGGATCTCTTTTGGTTCTAGCCTTGGGAGTATGTCATGTCTTCAATGCTTCCTTCTTCTCAAATTAGATTGCTCCCAGACCACGAACAAGTTAGGCACACTCATTCATGTTGTCGTGCAGACCATCATCATTGTGGTTAGGTTCCTCAGCAAGAAGGGTAACTCATAGTTTGCGTAATACTTGCCAAGTATTTTGTTGAAATTGGCAAAATTCAGTCCTTGTAAGGACTTCTTCACCAATATCTACATCACTAAGATTGCTTCTGTCACGTTCATCACTCTTGTTTTTTCTTGAACAAGTCTTGATGGTAATCTAGTGGTAAAAGTCACCCTCATCAGCTTCCTCATCCTACACCATGTGCATTAAGGCACCTTTCACTTGATTGACTTTTGGGATCTCCATGTACTCAAAGAAACTTTCAACTTTGATGACCCAATCTAGGAAATCCTCTGTCTGAGGATGATCATTGAAATATGGAAGATCCATCTTCATTCGGTAATCTCTGCGTTCTTGATTTCCAAGACCATGATCTTCACCTTGGTCTTGATATGCTCTAGCATCTTCACCTCTAACTTGACTGCAACTTTCCCCAGTAATGTCTTGCGTCGTAGGTCTCATCTTCAGTGCTTCCTTTCTCACAAACTAGAGTTCTATTTTGTTGGATTGCTCCATGACCACGAATAGGTTGTGCAAGCTAAATTCTATTGTTGTAAAGACCATTATCATTGTGGTTGGGCTCCTTAGCAAGAAGGGTAGTGACTGCTTACTATATTTGTATAATACTTTCTAGTTATTTTATTGAAAATTGAGGGATTCAATCTTTATAGGGCCTTCTCTGTTAATCTCTACATCATTGGAAGTGTTCTCATCACGTTCATTAACCATTAGACCATAGTAATGACAAGGCTCTGATATCACTTGAAGCATGTGGAAAGTTATAAGATACATCAGGCTTGATGAATAGTAGTTTTCAAGTATTGTTATTTAAAATTATATAAAAATCATGGTTTAAAAAGTGTTATGAAAATATGTATTTAAAGCAAAATACTCATAATGAAAAAAAGTGTTTGGTATCATGTTTCAAACAACATTTTTAAAAATATTTTAAAATATAATTATGTGTTTGGTATGAGTATGTGTTTTTCTATTTCTAAAAGTGGTAACTTTCTAATAAGTACAATTATTTTATTACTATTTATTAGGGGAGTACATGTGAGAGAGAAGGGAGGAAAAGAGAGAGAATAAAAAAAGAAAAAGATGAGGTGTGCATGTGAGAGAGAGAGCTGTAGTTATGTTAAGTCTTATCAAGTGGGTTTCACACTTTTCTAAATATTTACAGAAGTGCGATTGAGTGATATTATTTAAACACTATAAAATGAGATATGTAATTCAAATACTCTTAAATGAAATCCCTTACGAAATGTGTTGTTTTTTACTCACAGTTTTCAATGTTTAAATGCTAAAAAATATTGTTTGAACTACCTTACCAAACAAGTCCATAACATGTCTGTCTCAAGAAAATAACCCTTAAATCCACAAGGAGAATTCTTAGAAATACTCAAGACACTTAGAAATCATAATTCATGTTAGGCTACGTTTGTTTCGGGTGAGAATGAAATTTAGAAAATATTTTACACCCTGATGTGTGTTTAGGAACACATGTAAAACTCGGTCAAACTGAAAATCATTTCCTTTGACCGTAAAATCTTACCCCTTCAACTGTAAAATCATTTACACATTCCATTTACCTTCAAACCAAGTTTTACGGACAGAAAACTGGAAGAGAGAGAGAGAGAGAGAGAGAGAGAGAGAGAGAGAGAGAGAGAGAGAGAGAGAGAGAGAAAGAGCTTGAAGGGAGAGTGAACCGAAGGGAGAGAACTTGAACCTGAGACAATCTCATTACCACCGCTAGCTCATAGTCGTCCCTAGAAGCTCATTGTCACTGCCATCTAGATTAGAGCCTTGTCATCTTGTTCTCGTTGCTGCCTGAAGCTCATCGTCACCACTATCTAGATTGGAGCCTTGTCATCTCGTTCTTGTTGCCGCTTGAAGCTCATCGTCACCATCATCTAGATCGGAGCTTTGTCATCTCGTTCTCGTTGTCACTGCCCTCTAGATCGACCTACCCATGACAGATCTTGTTGTCACCTCCAAAGATTGTTGTCACTGCCTCCTGATTGACCCCCCTTGACCCGATTTCTATCTCTTTCTCGATCTACCTCTCTTTTTCCCTCAATCTCTCACCATTTCTTCCTCCCTCTCTCAATTTGACCGAGTTTGAGAGTTTAATGAATGATTTTATTTTTATTTTTATTTTTGTTTCTTTAAGTTTATATATTGAAATTTTTTTATTATAAAATTTGTTTGGAAGTTGAGAAAATGTGAGAAACTAGTAGAAAAATTGCATTTTCAGAATGTTACCAAACACCTAAAAATATTTTCTAATACAATTTTCAAAATGCAACCAATCATAGAAAATATTTTCCTTTCCCAAAAATATTTTCACCTAAAAATATTTTACATTCGGAAAATAACTTATATGTTGCCAAACACAGCCTTAGACACAATTTTAAGCTAGAATATAGGAAAATTTGAGAAGATTACAAAACCAAATCCTATGGACTCTAGGAAATGTATCATAACAAAGTAATATATAAACAATACCTTATTCCTTATTTATATTGAAAAGATTACCATAAATAGTAATTAAAAAAAATAGAAGTCTAAATGAATAATTTTTCCCGAAAAATAGCATATGTCATTGCCAAAGGCGATGGGTTTTGATCCTCATAAAGATTACAATTGTAAATATACTAATGCTCTGTTTGTTTCAATATAAGAAATTTTACTGAAAACATTTTCAAGTGTTTGGAATAACAAAACACATGAAAATGTAAACCATCACCAGCCACCCCCAAATGAGCAAAAGCCACCACCAACCACCCCCACCACTAAATGAGCATAAACCATTTAACCACCCCAAAAAATCAGATCCAGAAGAGAAAAAAAAGACAGCCACCACCATCACAACATCCCAGCCATCACCTAAAAATCTGACCATTAAACCATAAGTTTGACTATAAACCACCAGCAATCCACAGTATACGAGCATGAAACCATTTTTTTGAAAAAATTTTACCTCCACACGTTTTTCTTTCCAAAGGTGTCTTTCCAAAGGTGCAGTCATTGATGGGCCACACAATAAGAGTATATCTCAAAAAGAGAGCATTATATGCCATGTGTCTAACATGCAATTACTTAAGCAGAAGGTCCTCTAATGGTAGTCATGCCCCACTCATTTTTAGTCCTAAATACAGTCAAAAAGTCTCTTAAAATGTCTCTTTATTAAATCTCTCTCTCTCTAGATCTAAACAAACACAAAAAAAAAAAAAAAATCCAGTCTCTTGTAGATCTCTGTCACTCTCACAAAGTTTTCACATCAACCATTCAACAACCATAGTTACCATATGAAGTTTAACATCAAGTCATGGCATCAGTTGATGAAGTTTAGCATCAATGGCCGAATTTTTCTCTGAAGTGTGGTGAAGGAACTACATTTTGCGTGAAGTTCAGTACCGGTACAAATTTGTCTTCCTTGGCAGTTGAGCATGAGTGATGAGGAGTTGGTGATAGGCGGCACCGACGGAGCCTAGAGCTAGTTGGTGGTGCCGATTAGAGCTCGCTAGTGGTGGGATAGAGGGATCGGAGGTGGCTAGGTAACTTGGGTTATGGAGATAAATCTGAGAGGGAGAGGGAGCGTGAGAGGGAGAAAGCGTGAAAATTATTGGGCAAGAGGGAGAGAAAAAATGTAAAATATTTTACCAAAATTTCAAGTGTAAAATATTTTACACAAATTTGTCTAGGTTAATTTGGTTGACTGAAAATATTTTACTTTTGACCAAATATTATACCGCAAAACAAACATCGTAAAATGTGAAAATATTTTCTTGAAAATATTTTACATTGAAACAAACAGAGAGTAAGCTATTTATGAGTACTTCGAACTTAGCTCTAAAAAATTTTGTTTACGTTCGTTTTTTTAGCAAACAAGTCAAGCTCATGCCTAAGTTTATACTCAATTATTTAATGAGTCAAGCTCAACCATAATATATACATATACACACACACACCCATACACACACACACGTCTAAAAATTTAATTACATAGATTTGAAATTGGTTTGTATAAGTTTATAAATAAGTTCATATGATACCAAATTACTATTTGTAGTCTATTTTTTTTTTCTCCTATATAATTAGTCAATTTGTAGTAAAAATTCATAAATTTGTGAAGGTGTAAAAAATTTAGTCATAGCTTTTCTATATACGAGAAAAGAATAAGTTAATCATATAGTTCATGAACAAGTTCAAACTTGTTCGACAATACAATAAACTAAACTTGAACATGTAATTTTATTCGGTAATGAGCTTAAACTTAGCTTGTGTTTGAAATAAAATTAAATGAACAAGCATGAACTTTTAAACTCGGTTAGGTTTAGTTCATTTACAACCCTAAATTGATAATTCCTTTAATGTCATCAAATTTTACACAATTTATTCATTGTTTTCAATTAGTTCTACTAGTACTATTTTATTTCCTGAATTTCTTGCAGGTTGACTTCTCACGATTTCTCCATATGAAGTCTATATTATCCCTTATACATCAACATTAGAGCCTAAATTAAACTTTTGACTTTAAAGTTTGAGATAATTTTCATTTTGGTCTCTCTTAAGTTTAAGATGTTATATTTTGGTCTAGTAAGTTCAATTTTGTTTTCAAAATGATTCTTCCTTTTATCTATGTGACTAATTTAGCCTTTTAAGTCCAAACAATGTGTCTTTTTTTCCGTCCTCGTTATTATCACTTACATTAGGGCTGTCCACGGGTCGGTCCGGGTCGGGTTTGTGCCCAACTCGGAACCGACCCGCCGGAATTGGGTGGAGAAAAAACACACCCGCCGCCAACCCGCCGGAGTAATCGGGTCGGGCGGTTCAGATCATCAACGGGTGGCGGGCGGGTCGGTCGGAATCATAAATCTGAGAAGACGAAGAGAATCGGTGAAAAAACACACAAATCCAGCGAAGAAACCCAAATTCCGGCGAAGTTTTTCAGATACCGACGATAGTTCTCTTAGATCCGGTGAGATTTCACAAGATCCGGCGAAAATCTCACCGGATTTGATGAGATTTCCCTAGATCCAGTCAAAATCTCACCGGATCTAAGGAAATATATCACCGGAATCTGGGTTTTTCGCCAGATTCTGGAAAAAAGTCGCCGGATTCTGGAAATTTCGCCAGGATCTGGAAATCTCTCGGTCGGTTCGGTTTTTTCGGGTTTTAGGAAAGGAAAACCGAAACCGACCCGCCGAAAATCGGTTTTTGGTGGTGACCCGTCACCGACCCGCCGGAGCAGTCGGGTTGGCCAGATTCGGTTCGGATCTGGTCGGTTTTTCGGGTGGATCGGGTTACCGGATCATTCTGGACAGCCCTAACTTACATTACTACTCAAGCATGGACAGAAGGACCATTTTGGTAATGGAATCAAAATTAGTAGACCAAAATGAAAACAAACTCAATCTTTAGGGGTCAAAATTTTAATTTAATCCGACATTAAGTAATTATATTAATAATGATATGTGACTCGTTTCAACAGGTTAACATCCTTTACGAGACACATTAATCATGTATGCCTATGTTTCAATCCTATGATAATGAAACCCACCACCCTTATAGACCTAATGCTTCTCATGAACCTGAAATATATATTCTTCTTACTTGAAACCATTGTGCAGGAAGTTGAGCTGCAAAATGAGAACAATTACCTGCGAGCAAAGGTCTGTCTGCCTGTCTGTCTCTCTCTCTAAAGTTAATTTTGATGATAAAATAATTGTTTTCTGGTGTAGATAGCTGAAAATGAGAGAGCACAGCAGGAGCAAGGAACAAACTTGATGCAAGAAACTGTGTATGATTCCGTGTCCTCACAAACATATGATCGGAACTACCTCCCAGCAAACCTTCTGGAATCCAATCACCATTACTCTTGCCAAGACCAGACTGCTCTCCAACTAGTGTAAGATTCCATCTTCCCTCAACAGTTAGTTCATAAAAATCTCCACCAATGGGGTGATTGCTTCATTCGTATGCAGATAATTTGGTACGGTGTGGACTCAGATATTGGAACTTTGGAAGAGTATCATTTAATACTCGTACAAAAATTTCACTACCATTAACAGTACAACAATTATATTTCAAAACAAAGAATGGCTGCCAATTTGAATTATTACTAAAAAAATTGTAATTTTGCATGCAAGCATGGAACTGTACTATTTAAATAGAATATAAAAAGTTAACCATTATGAGCTAATTTTGTGCACAACAAAACAGTGACCTAAACTGGTGGTACAGACTACAGATGATAACTCCATACTGGTCTTGATAATTTGGTGAGACTCTTCCATGAGAGTGGTGATCTCACCTATGCCTATCTGACTGAGACAGGACTTTAGTGTGGAGAATAGGATCAATAAAACCTGAAAACATTGTAGACATGTAGTGTGATCAAGGGAGACCATTGTAGTGTGATCACCTTTCTACCACAATAATGTTCATAAGAAGTAACCTAAGCCATGAAAGCATCACCAAGATTTAAAAAAAAATACAAGAAACATAGCATGAATATTTTTGAGTATGCAATTTACTGAGTTGGGGTTTCTATGAACAATCTATTGTAGCAAGATAATTCCCTCTTCAATATTTTCATGTTATCATTGTATAATCCCTTATCCCTTTCTATGTACATCTAAGTGCTTCAGTTCTATAAAATATCTTTTATTTGACCTGATCACTTCCCATGATTACATCATAAAAGATGTCCTATTTACTCATATATTGATATAAATTTTTCTCTGCATTTTGGTTTTTGGGTGCAGTTGACCGAGCCTGAAGGAAGAAAACTGGTGTTATATTATATCCCTACCTTTCTCATGTCTGGTTGAAATTTTCATTTGTGTATAGCTGAAAAGCAGTCTGTCCTAGTTCAAATAATAAGTGCTATTTAGAGTTTTCTCTACAAGCAGTCATGAGTTTGTGTTACTAGAAACGTATTCCAGTTGTATGTTCCTGCAAATACTACGATAACATAGTGAGCTTGAAACTTGCTTACGCTGCATATTTTTCTGCTCATTGTATGTGTGTGTGTATGCAAATGCAAAGTTCAAGGTCTTTTTTCAAGGCCTTTTTACAAATATCACCCTGTGTTTTCAATGTATTTTTATCTGTGGCAATGAAAACTTCAATAATATTAAACTTTGCCAGTGATTCTCTGTAGACCAGTTTCGGCAGTGTTATTGGGTCCCAGTAAGTATATAGACATTTTCCAAATATATTATTCAGTTCATTTATGCTTGTTCATAAATTTATAACTTTGCTCGAAATGAAAAAGTCTGTAAACACAAAAAGTTTGATCTGTGTAGCATTGCTCGAAATGGATTATAAGGTTTCACCAAGGCTGGAGGCACTATTGGACTTTGGGGCAATGGCCCCTCAAATGTTAAAACATATATATATATATATATATATATATATATATATATATATATATATATATATATATAAAAGTATTAATTTTAGTAATTTTTTTTTTCTATAAAATTACACTTTTCTATCTAAAAGCCTTGTTTGGGGGAGAGAATGAAAATGAATGAAATGGAAAGAAATGAAAAGAATAATTTTAGAATATTCTTCTATTTTCTTGTTTGGGAGTTTTAATAGAAGGAATGGAAAGTTTATTCCCTTATTTGTGAGTTTAAGTGGAGGGAATTGAATGGGTAGAAGGGAATATTTATTCCTCTCTATTCCCTTAAAATCTCAAATTTTCGTTCATTTCGAAATTAGGGGTGTGTTTAGTTGGGTGTAAAATATTTTCCGGGTGTAAAATAATTTCAGCTGAAAATATTTTCGGGAAAAGAAAATATTTTTAGGTGTTTGATAGCATTTTCAAAAATACTTTGGAAAATATTTTCAGGTGTTTGGTTGTGATCTTGAAAATATTATAGAAAATACATTTTCTACTTGTTGCTCACATTTTCTCACATTTTCTCAGCTTCTAAACAAATATCATTTCTCAATACAGAACAACAAAACCCAAAAAAAAAAAACTGCTCAAATCCGGTCAGAGAAGAACGAAGAGAGAGGTGACTAGGTTCGACTGGGTTCGACGATCAGACCGGGTTCACCAGAGATGGGTTTGAGTGTTGAGCGGCGCGAATCAGATCGGCGATGGCGATAGCGAAGGCGGGATCTCGCCGGCGCGGGTTGGGGCGCGATCTTGCCAGCGCGAGTTGGGGCGCGATTTCACTCTCTCTACTCTCTCTTCGTGCTCTCTCTCTCTCTCTCTCTCTCTCTCTCTCTCTCTCTCTCTCTTTGTGCTCTGTCTCTCTGTTTTCTGGAAAATTTCTGTTTGAAGGTAAAATAGAAACGGAATTTATTTTACGGGTGGGAAGGGCTTTTTTACGGTCAAATGTAAGTGATTTTCCGGTTGACCAAATTTTCAGTTGCTACCAAACACACACAAATGCGGAAAATAATTTTTGAAACTGATTTACCGTTGAAACAAACGCAGCCTAGGAGGAATGGGAGGGAATGAAATTAGATTTAATGATTTTTTTACTAAAACTCTCAAAATGCCTCTATATATGCAACTCTTTATTTTAAAATAGGGGTCTAATAGTAATATTGTCATAAAATGATTCTATTCCATTCTCTCCATGTTACTCCTAAACAAGATTACTTACATTTCATTCCTTAATTTTAAAACATCCAATTAAGGTTACTTAATTTCATTTCATTCCATTCTTTTCCATTCCTTTCCCTTACTTATTAAATACATTTCATTCCCTTATGATCATTCCATTTCATTCTCTTATAAACTCCCCAAACGAAACCTAACTCTTAACAATATCATTAATTTATTTACGAGTAACGTTATAACCAAAAACTTTGTTACAACATTTTTATAAACTATTGAGATAGCAAATGCTTACTGCTTTACATCACATTTTTATTTACCAATAACTATTCATTACATCAACAATTTGTAAAAAAAAAAAAAAAAAAAAAAATTGTAAATCTAACATTTTCCTTAGGAGTAGCAAAATTTGACACGACCCCGCAAACCCAACATGACTAACTCATTTATAAACAAGTCATGGGTTGAAGTTAAACGAATTCGGGTTGACACAACTAACCCATTTAATAAACAGGTTGTATTCGTGTTCAACATGTGAACCCATCTTACCCGTTTAAGTATCATTTTTTTTATTATTGCTTAATTATTTGTTGTAATTATATGTTTATTACTATATTTATGGTTGTAATTGTATTTTAATTATAGATATATGAGAATTGATAATAAGTTATTCAAGTTAGGCATGACCTATTAATCAAATAGGTTATTAAACGGGTCATTTGTATTGACATTTACATTGCTTGTTAATTAAACGGGTTAAACGTGTTGTGTTAGGTCGATTTGTTTAATAAATGGGTTGGTTTAGGGTTGAGGATTCTTGACACATTTACTAAACAGGTCGGGTTCGGGTCAACTCATATAGCTGAGTACTCATAGCTTGACACAACACAAACCCGACCCGCGAACACGAACTGCCACTACCTCTAATTTTCCTCTTGTCATAAAAAAATATATAGATCTAAAATCTTTTAAAAAAATTATAGAAGTCCAAAAAATTAGTCCGACAACAAAAATTACTAATAGCAAAGCTTAAAAAAAAATTAAATCTAGTAAACCAATTTTATCCAAAACAAATAACTTGGCTCTCTAAAAAAATTAAGCAAAATAATTTTGTCCTTAACAGCTATAGATGCATGAAAAAAAAAAAAAAAAAAAATTCTCAACAGCTAAACAGTAAAACCGTTCTTAACTCCAAGTCCTGACTCTGTGGTTAGGTTTCACACTTTTACAGTAGAACGGGGCAAAGCATAGGACACAGGCATGGAGGTCTTGGCAACTCATACGCAAGTAACACAACAGAATTCATTAAACGTAACATTTTTTTTTTTTTTGGTCTCAATTAAATTATACAAATGACAATGCTCAAGTTACTTCTGAGTTCGGAAAAAGTTTGCACTAGTGTTCCATGGTCAGTAAGACAACTGCACTAAGCCACATTAATAAATAGGTCTTACGTCATGTTTCTATATTTATTGACTCGATTTATTAATGTTTAAGATACGCGATATTGGGTTTATGTGTCCTAATGTGTAATGGTTCTGGTTCATGACAACACATTTCCTGAATGTACATCTGACTAAAGAATAATTTTAATCAAATAATCTTAATTTTATTTATGTGCATTTTGTTTTAGATTATTGTATTGTTTTATAGATTATTCTTTATCCTATATTTATACATAAATATGTTCACGTGGGGCCAGCCAGCCAATTATAAGACTTTTTTTATTTTTTATTTTTTTTAAGTTTGAATTTTGAAATGAAGCTCACATTGGGTTTGTGAGTAACATGAAGCTCACACTACACACAAAACTAAAAAGTAAGATTGTAAAAGAAGGAAAAAGACACATTAAAAAGAAACAAAAAAGAAAGAAGCATTTTTTATGGTATGTGGGAGCCAAAGAAGAAGAAGTGTCAATTTGGCAAAGATTTTTGTCAACTCATTTTACTATTTAGCTTATTTTTACTACTATTCATAGGTTCCACTGCAAATTTTAGAACTATTCATGAGTTCTGCTGTACTATTTCAATTAACTTTTACCTTTACCTATAGTACTTCCAGCAAAAAGTTTTCAGTTTCAGCAAAATAAGCGGATCTCAAACAGACCTGATGAAGGTGGAGGAGGAACGTGGTGGTGGTGACAACTATACAATGGAAACAACACCCCAAAAAACCACCCACACCTCTTAAAAGGGAAAAAAAATCTGCACTTGATAACGCAAAATCATGAACATCCGTGGAGAGTTATTATGATGTGTATCAGATTTGTGTCCATGGAAGTTATTATGATGTGAATTAGATTTGTGTTTATTTTTTCCATGGGGGAAACGATTTAGTGGCAGAGAAACTTTGAAGAAAAAGGAGACCGGTGAGTGGTGATAGTGGTGGCTCTAAGAATTTTGTTCACGGTGTTCCTTAAGAAGCATAAATTACACAATCTTATTTCTTTTTAGTCTTTAAGTAATTAGGTTTGATTCAATGTTATTAACTCTATTTCGTTTTGGTCGTAACGGCCGGAAAATACTGTGCCTATAAACAAACCGAAATAGTAACCCATCCTATTCCACTTCAGAAAAAAATTCATGTTATTCCGGTCTATTTCAGGTGTTTCTGGGCATTTTGGTAAATACTGGCCGAAATTCAAGATTTGGTCGGCATGAAGTTTGTGCTTAAAAAAAAAATTGTTCTTAAAACTAAACAAATTTGAATTCTGTAAACCAAAAAACCTTAAAAGGAAAAAAAAAAGAAAAAAAAAAGAAATGAACAAAGGTACCAGTACAACTAAAAAAAAATTGTATTGAGAAATTTGAGACCCAAAACTTGAGAAGAGGCATTGCCGCACTGGTATTGGTAGAAGACACAGAAGTTACGAATAAGGAGGAAGGCAAAACGTAGATGTAAAAGTGTAGATGAAGATGTGAAAAAATTTTAAAAGTATGAAGTGTAAAAATTGATGAAACAGAAGACGTGTGTGGTTAATAATAAATAAGAAAAAATAATTAAAAATGAGAAGTTAGTAATATATGTTTGGTGAGGAAAAATAATATTGTAATAAAAAATAATAAAATGTTGAAAATTGTGTTGTATTAGGCAATGTGCTTAGTCGTAGGAATTAAGCCATTGCCTAGCCTGTGGTAGTTTTTTTTTTTTTTTTTCTAGATTTTTGTTCTTTTTTTTTTTTTGAGTTTTTCCTTTTTGCTTGAAAGACCTCTATATATTGTTAAGTTGCTCAAATTATGGACCAAAATTTAATTATATTAGCATAAAAAAAATTTCAAGGTGGTCCCAAAAATTCTTTTAAAGGTAAATAGATATAAAATTTTAAATTATTATATATAATTTTTTTTTCAGGTCAGGCTGGTCCTGGGACCACCCTGACCATAAGGTGGCACCGCGGTTGACCGGTGAGGCTAGCCTAGTTAAAAAATTTCTCCTCAATTATTAACTTGCACCCAACACCCTACAACCCAAAAGGAACCAAAAAAAAAAAGTTGCTTTTTTCTTAAAAGAGATATAAAGCAATAAGTTTTATTGGTGTAAACTCTGAAGTCTAAACAACAAAAACAATCACAGGCGCAAAATCAAATGTACGTATTTTAAATATCCAACATGTTCACCAAAACCAACTGGAGTAACTAAAGAATTAAAGGAATGTAAATGAAAAACATAATAATAATGTAGATGACAAAAAAAAAAGTACCAAGCTTAAGATGCGAGACTTGAGGCAAAGCAGTAATTCAATACCATAGCATCTAAAACAACAAAATTAAACCATGAAAAAAGAATACCATAGGTACTATATGGTTGCATGGAGTCATGCTTGAGCTTTGAGCATGTCAGCAACAGCCAGCCACAACAACTTCATTGTATGTCTAATTCTATTAGTAGTGGCAAAAGCAAAAGCCAAAAAAAAAAATCCTAAATATAGCTCTTTCAATTATCATGGCTCTTCATTCTTTTTGAGCTTGTACATTGTTGATATTGTATATATATATATATATATATATATATATATATAGTTGTAGGTTGGTTGATAATTTGTTGAGTTGTAATCAGTTTTCAACTCTACTTTGGTTGACGTGTTGGTTTTCAATTTTGTATTGGTTTCCAACTAATTTTAGGCAACGTATGGGAATAATTTTTGGTTTCCAACTCTCTTTAGGCAATGTGTGGGGTAAATAAAAGTTAAATAATTAAAAAAATAATAATAATAATAATAATGATGTGACAAGTTCTAAAGAGGTCAACAAAAAGTTAAAAGCTTCGGTTATATATCTTTTAATTAATATTTTTGAATCAATAAATTAAAAGTCATGTTAACGAGCATTCTTAGAGCAATGGTTAATAAACTATTTAGAAAAAGTTTTTATATAACTTTTATTGGAATTTAAAAAACTGTTAAAATATTAATTGTTTTTTTTCCTTTTCTTATAAACTTTTTTAAAATAGTACATTAACAAATACCCTTGGAACATTCGTTAACTTTTCCAATAAATTAATATAAGAATAATTCCATGTATGCATGTGTGTGATATGAATATGAATCAACCAATCAGACTCAAGCATTAATAAACATAAGATAGAGACAAATGTAAGAGATAGGGTGTGGAATATTCGGTAGGTTTTTTGGGTCTATATTCAAGTAGGAGGCCCCTTAGTGTTGTTATCTATGCAGTACTGGATGTTTCCTCACATTTGGGATTTTTCTTTTAGGTATTTTTTCCTAAAAGAAAATGTTCTTATGAAATCTCATACGGGTGAATTTAGGTTGGCAGAAATCAATTTTCTAGCAAAACGCTGAATCAGGTTTTCTCGGCCATTTCACTCAAGCAATTGTCGCATGAACTATTTGCTTGCTTTAATTATTCACTCCAGCATGTTTAACTTTCGCTCCTCTACTTTTAATTTAGAGCTCTACTTAAAAAAAAAAATTTGAATTGCATTGACAATTTGACATAATCTGAAGGAATCGATTACTTTTATAGGCAACAATGCAAACTCACGTACTATATATAATGATTGGCGTGATGGTCTCAAGTCTCACACGCAGTCTAATCTTGCCCATTCTAGAGCCCCAATCTCACTAGGGGTTCTAAGTGCAATTCTTTAGCACTCACCCTACAGGTAGTAACCGTTGGTTCAACCTAAAGACTAGCTAGTTACAACTCAGTATTTAAAGCCAATGACAAGAATTAATAATTGCACTTACTAAACAAGTCTGGTCATTTTACTTCCTAATCAAGAGACAACCGATTCTCATTTCCCTGCTAGAAGAGCAGTTCAATTTGCAGAGCTTAATATATGGATAGAAAATCTACCATCTCAACTGGATTATGTATTCCAAGTTGATTTAGTTCATTAATAAAGTATTTCTTATTGACCAATTGTGTAGTATGCTTACCATTAAAGGCTGGAAGCTGAAACCCATTTTACTCGTACGACGGTTAAATTTGGAATCAAAGTACAGTTTTCTTCCAAATAAAATATTGCACTAATAGTGCACTACCTTGATACCAAACATAGCACATTGCCATATGAGGGAGTGGATATCATAGTATTATTAAGTTATCATTTGTCCTGGTCAGAGAGAATGCTAGTCACATTTGTGCTATACCCACAAAGAGTAATCAAGTTACACTTACAGTTGAGATTCAAATGGCTTATATAGCCTGTATTGACTTAATACAGATCCAATGTATGGCTCAACATAGGTCTACACAGTACACTATTACAGTCCAACCTAATTTGATCCAGACATTTGATGATATCACAGTAGAGTTTCTAAATTCCAGAGTACATTCCTCTCATTTGTGAGTCATTCCCAATCATTCTGAGAGATTTCACTCAAGCCTTGTAATTCCTCTCTTCATAATAAACAAAAACTTCATTTTTCCTGCTATTTAATTTTGGTTCTTGATTATGTTTTCAACATTAATTACTTTGGAAAATGATGGATAAAACCCATCAGTTATGTCAACAAAACTATCAAATGGTAAACCAATATCCACTACACCCATATATACTAAAATAGAAAACTAACCATAATAAACCAGTTTCACCATTAAAGATCACTAAGGTTCAAATCACCTGACTAAAAGTAATTTACAATATCGTTAGACAGCTACACGTTCCTTATATCTCTTGAAGGTTAAAGATCCTGGCGCTATAGTATATTGCATGGAGCCAGTGGCTATTTTCTATTATGGACAAAAAGTAACTAATACAGCGCTATACAGAGCTGAGCGTGAGCAGAGACTGAAGGCAAAACCTTCTTCCCTCTGGTCCCATACTGTGCCTCTGGAATTTTTCCAAAATTAATATATGTGTAAGAGGACTTCGCCCTCTTTACCCCATGATTCTACATTTCCTAATGAACTTGTTTGAAAAATTTACATGCTTATTCCATAATCTTCGTACCTCGGGAAGCCCAATTTCAAGCCACGGCTTTGCAGGGCCACTGAAATGTATAACAGCAGCATCTTTCAATGTCTCTTGATGAACTTCTGGGTATTGATAACCTAATCCAGCCACATGCCAAGATGGATCAATAGGATGCACATGACCCTCAAAAGCTAGCAAGGAAGGTGGAAGAACTCCTGGAGACCATAACGCCAACCCGGATTCCAGGTTCTGTGAAATAAGGTAACAATATTATGGCCACAAACTAGGATGGTATAACTTTTCATAATGAGGACCAAAATAAACGTAGTTAGTCATGAATGCAGGAAATCTAGAATAATATTTGTGAACCAGAGAGATCATTTTTCAATTCTCTCATATTTTACAATAAGAAAACATTTTTCCTCTTCCTCCGTATGAGACCAATCACATTTGGTCAATCACCCATGGGCATAAGGATTGAAATAAGTAATAAACACCACCACTTTTATTTATTATATCTTTGAAGATGACATTTCACAAAAGATCATTTTTCTATATCCATCTTGAGATTAACAAGCATAACGGAATATACTTACAAGTTTTAACCATTGATGGTAAGTTGCAGTCATATTGGTTCTCCTCCAAGCTTCTATATCAAAGACATTCATGCCATACAGCCATGCACAACGATCATGGTCAAAGTGGGATGATATATATGGATGCGAAAAGTTCAAATAGTTGCTGTATTTGTTTCCCGGGCAACAGTCATCTCCACACCATGAATTAAAAACTGCACCAACAACTTTCCTGTTGAGATCCAATTCCCACAAAGATGATATGTCATGTTGTACTACAATATCATCATCCAAGAACACTACCTTGTTGAGATCTGGAAACAGCTGTGTGGCCCATGAAAATGAGATGATAAATCAATAAATCATAAAGTATTCATATTCGATATTTATCATTCAACTAGAGAAGATGCGGTGAAAATTTTGGGTAATTACCTCAGGGATATAGACTCGGAGATGATTAAGGAGGGAGAGGGAGCTGGGGCTTAGGGGCTCAAGATATCTTGTATGTTCTCCATCATACTCAAAATCCTCTCCTTTCAAATTATTGTAGTATTGCTTCCAAATTAAGCGATGAATCTCTAACATCTCTTTAACTTCAACATTTGCTTCCTGAGACCAGTCATATTGGTGCAATCCCTTAACTTCCACCACAGCAGATTTAACAGGATTGGTCGCAAACCAAGCATGCATTGGGGTGTACGTTTTTTTGTCAGTAACTATGTGGAACACTAATTTTTCAGGGTTGGCTGAGTTTTGGATTGTAGAAGAGACAACAACAGAGGCAGCAAGAACATTATCAGTTAGGAGGACAAGGTGAAGAAACGAGGAGTCAGCAAGGCGAGTAACATATTCTGGTGGAGGTAAACGAGATCGAGCCAAGGAATTTACAGCATACTCTTCAGCCAGTTTGAGGCAAAGACAATGTAAGCTCTTAGGGACACCATGTGAAGCTAAATGCCAGTAAATAGACTCACGCTGTCTGGCTGACTGTACCTTGTGCTCCATCTGTAGTAGCTGGATATTTTGAAAATAAATTTCCTCTTAGACTTTGAAAGGATTGACACTTTGTAATACAATTATTTTGCTTAAAATGCAGAATTAAGCATCAAACTGGCCTATTTCTCTATGAAATGATAATCCCGTGACAGTTTTGCTAATTCATTTTTATACAAAGTAGTAATGCAAAATGATCTACATCAATCAATTATATTCATGCTATTACTTTTCTCATACAGTTTATTCTTATAGGAACATAAATAATCCACAGAACAATCAGGTAACTAAGCTTCCACCATGCTCTTCCTTCCTATACTTAGATGATCAAAACAAAAACAGCCAACCCAACATGCATACAAATGCATGGACACAATACCCACCTACATGTCTACATTCACTTGCGCGTTCACACACAATTCAAACCAAGTAGTTTTTACAAATGAGTAGCATCAAAGGAAGCATGGACAGAAGAAAAGGATATGGGTACAATGAAATGTGGATAGGTTGATACAGCAAAAATATTAAAAAGTAGCATAAAATGGCAGATATTTAATAGTTATACAATTTATTATGCCTTCCTATTTATTATTTGCAGTTATATGCCCATTCTACACTAAAGAGGAATATATCTAAGGTCTTAGGGTGTATTTGATGCATAAGTTTACCAACTTTAGATGATTTATCAAATTGCATTGGAAAGCATCTGAGAAGTATTGTATCTAATACAAATATGACTCTTTTTTCTAGAAGCATCCATGCAATATAGGAAACACAAGTCTGAAAAAACCGATTAGTTGGTTTTTGGGGAGCAGAGGGGAAGAACGGGTGCCACTTGCCCATCTAATGGAGCTCAAGAGATGAGTGAAAAGGCATACATTTCTTCCTCCTATTTCAGGTCCCACAAACCCAAAAAGCCAATAAACTATCGGACTAAGATTACTATCATATCATATAAATGCTTTATACTTATTACCACATTTGTGCAGCACATCACATCATAGAAGCTGCCCATGAGGAGGCTACATGCAGGTCAAACTAAAGCTTTTCAGAAGACTATATTCACTATAAATTCTTCGAGGATGCATAGCAAGCTTCAACCAGCAATTTTAAAAAAAAAAAAAAAAAAAAAAAAGTGTATCAAAGAATATGATCCATGAAAAATAACAGCTAAAAAGCCCATTGAAAAATCTAAAGTTTCTTAGGGAAAAGAAAAATATTTTTTTAAACAAAAGATGCTGAATTCAAAAAGAAGGGTAAGAATTAACAAGGCATCATAATTTATATGTTTGTCTCAAAAATTAAGTGAAGCACGGATCATTTACTTAGATCTACTTCATTTACGGAGAATTTGAAATCCATGATTCAAACCTAAATTTCCAAATATTAAAACTGATAGAGGTCAACAAATATTAGGTACACTTTTATTAATTAAATGAAGCTAGGAGCCAATTTAAGAATTTAACCATATACTTACAAGGACTAAATGTTAAAAATTATTTTCTTACTTCAGATAAATTTATTAAGAAGGAATTGACAATGATTTGTTTGTGAACCACTACACATTTCAACTCGGATTCAAACTCTAAACAAAAGTTCCTTTTTCTTATTCCGTTTTTTAAAGTTGCAGCTTGCAGAAACTGTATAAAATCTAGACCATGATTAATTCAACCAAGTTGCTACCCTTTTTTTCACCCAAAAAAAAAAGTTGCTACCTTTTCAAAGATCATACCTAGTGGTCCCAACAGCCCTAACAAAAAAAGTCATAAAATTCCTGCAAAAGATGTACTGTAACTACTACACTTCATCATAAATAGCCATATAACATTAAAGAAAAATGACATAGTAATGACAGCTAAAGAATTTCATGCCATCAAAGAAAAGAGCTTTTCCTTTCATGCCATCCACTTGTTTGACTTATGTATTTACTTTGTTTATGTACCAATGCTAAGATTAGTAAACCAATAAAAGTAAACTGTCTTATACGGCCGATTGTTGTAGAGTTGACAACTTTCAACCTATCACTCATCACATGCACTTTACCTGTGTGATGTGAACAAGTCTACGTTTTTCCATAAACTCCGTTATCTATCTTCTTTTAGCTCTTATGTTTAAAACTAACACAATTTTTTTCACAACTTCTTTCACATCAACATTTAAATATACATACATACATATATATATATATATATATATATATATATATATATATATATTTATTGAGTAATGCTACAAACACAAAGCATTTCACATATGCTGAGTTGGTTAACACCACTAACACTATTTTATTATCTACTATTAACAACATGACAATTTGTTGCTAATTTTAGTGTGCCTTATTTTTTTTAAACTAGAAAACCCCATGTTCCTGCAGTTATATATAACTGGATGCTTTTGGATAACTGTGCAAACAAGTATGGCTAGAGTTTGGGGTTTGGTTTAGTACCCATTCTACCTCCCACAGACTCATTCTTCAATACAAGGACAATTCACTTAGTATATAATAGTGAAAAATACTTATTATATTGTTCATTCAAAAGAATATAGTTACTATAAAAATCATACTCCATTGAGAGAGTAGACCCCAGACCCAAACCCATTAAAGCCAGCCAACTGCAATAGTAGATAAGATGTCACACTATACAACCCAACAATAACTATAACAAGATAACAGAAACCAAATAAGAAGAAATAAAAGACAAAAATTGAAACATAAGTACCATAGCCTTGGTCTTGAAAGCGAATGCCCTGACATCTTGTCTTTTTGACGTCATCTCCTTTACCAGCTCATTGAACGACCCTATTCTTTCCTCATTAATGTTGTTACCTTCCTTATTAGCCTCAACTAGTGCTCTACTTAGCTCCTCTCTAAGCTTCTTTATTGTACATGCAAAACCATAGTAAGAAACATAACACCATCAATAATCATCATCATTGCCCCTTTTGAAACAGTCTACAAAAATAGTACAATCCATAAAACCGTGTTGACGTGTGTTGACGTGGTCCATATTTACATGAAGATGGAGAAAAGCTAGAATGCCAGTTATATTTTTTTTGGATGATTCGGATTCCACGAAAATTTAATGCAACTCTCGTGGACATTTTCGATAACAACGTAGGGTAGTTGTGCACCTAGCAGTTCTGCACTCCACCAATTATTGCATTTCTTGTTTGTTTCTACTTTTTATTGTTGCCAAAAAGACAGATAAAGATAAAATTAAAAAGAATCAAGTGGACGACTTGACGAGAATATCATGATTGCGGTACAACTGGCCACGTGTCCTACAAAGCAAGCAACTGGTGGAAATGCTACATCCGTGGTTCCTCAAAATGCGTGCTTCCACGGACTGTATTCGGTATTTCCTAGGACCATAATGCCATTGAGCTTTTATGGTTTTAACGAAAAATGCCATTTGTCATGCTAAAATTCCTAATATTGACTTTTATTTTTATTAAAGAGAAATGAAACATTGATTAACACTCTATTTTAAAAAAAATTTATGGTAAAAAGAAATAAAAAGTAATTAATTTTTTAATAATTTTTTTCATTCTTTATATATAAAAATTAGGTTAAAATTTCCTTAAAATAAATTATTAATTAATACCTTAAAAACATTCATTATCATGATCTTTTATTAAAAAACTTAATATTAAATATTGTTTATTTTTTAGATTGTACTATTACTGACTATGCTGAAATGAAAATGAATAATCTTCCCTTCCTTTCATTTTTTTGGGAAAGAGGAATATCTAAACGGGAGTTGGGTATATTTCGAGTGTGATCACTTGGATGCTTAGTGGGCCCTATCACTGTTTTCATCGAATTGCGTTTGCTCACACTGCAAACAAATCATTCTTTCTAATTAAAATTATAGTTTAATTATCATTATAGAAAGAAAGGCCAATCAACTAGACTTGAAATTTTGCAATTTCGCACATTAAGTTATTTAATATTGGAGAGAGAGAGAAGGTTGGGGTTAGTAAAAAGAAAAAAGTTATGCTAAGGTCATCCTAAGTGATTTCATAATAAAATTATTTTCTGACATTTTTTTTCTTCATAAAATGAATGACTTTGTTACACAATAGAGAACAATGAGAACTTTTTAGAAATTTGGGACGAGAATTAAGTGTGCGTTCGAGAATTTTGAAAAAATATTAGCTTTTTGCTTGTTGTCTAAACTTTTTTTTTCTCAATTAAACCAAATTTTAGTTCATATTTAACATACAAATTATATATATTTTAAATACTATGCAAATAAACTCGCAAAAATAAGAAGATAATAAAAATTTTCTTTTTGAATAACCAAAGTTGGATAACAAAAATCATCATACTATTTGCTATTACTAATATAGACATACTACAACACATTTTAAAGAAAAAATAATATAGACATACTACAACACATTTTAAAGAAAAAATAAAAGGGCGCAGCTTACATCCAGTGCTCCAATGCACTGGACGCGTTGCGATTGTGACACGTGTCCAAAAATAGACACATCACAATCGGTGCGGCTCCAGTGTACATAAGCTGCACCCAAAATAAAATTGCTGACAACTCAGGCAAATAATTTATCAAATAACGTCAATAGGATGATTCCAACAAGACCAGCTTTGCTTTCAGTCTTTCACTTTAAGTCAAACTTAATTGAGGATATAGAACATGTGTATGAAAATAAAAGAGAATAAAATGTAGCAAAAATAGTAGGGAATTCAAAAAAAATTGGGAAGAAAACAATCAAGCAAAGATGGAGGAGTCAAAAATCAAACTGATGAAAAATTGGCTGCATATGTAGAAACATAAAAAAGGTGTCCCCCATGAGTTATGACTCAAACCTAACGGTTGTGAATGTGACAAGTTCAATAAGATCAAGCCCTTACAAAAATAATTGGGGTCTGTTTGTTTTAGTTTAAAATATTACAGTCAGCTTACCTTAATTTTAATTAGGTACAATAATACTTTTAACACAGTTATTATTTTCTTCATAAAAAAAACACAGCTATTATTTTCTAACAACATGAATTAATGAACATAACCTCATCACAAATTCAAAAATGCAACCATACATGCATACAAAAGGTTCCAACAGATTTAACCTAATGGTCTATTTAGATTGAGGAAAATGATGGAGAATAGAGTAAAGTAGATTTGACTAAGGGTGTGCATGGGTCGGGTTGAGGGGATTTTTTTACCCAACCTAACCCAACCCATCACATAAGTTCAACCCAACCCAACCCACATGGGTCGGATTGGGTCGGGTTGAACCCATGGGTTGGAAAAATTATTATTATTATTATTATTAAATTGAGTAGAAAAAAATATAAATATAAATATATTAAAAAAACTCAAAGATTAGTATCAATGTAACTTCTTTAAAGCAAACAACACTAATGACTAAACAACAATAGTAATTTACTAGGGTTTGTATGAACTAATTGGATTTTATATAGGATAGGAAGAGTTATTTTTTAAAAAAATTTATTAATTATTTAATATATTTTAAATATATATATATTAAATATATAGGTAAATCGGGTTGGGTTTGGTGGGTTTGAAATTTTATGACCCAAACCCAATCCAACCCAACCCAACCCGCTATCAAAAATTTTTTTATGACCCAACCCAACCCACCAAGGCCTAAAAACCGACCCAATCCGGCGGGTTGGGTTGGGTTGGGTTGGGTCGGGTCGGTTTTGGCGGGTTGGTGGGTTGGTTGCACACCCCTAAATTTGACCTAAAATTAGTTTATTTTCAGCCAATTCTACTCTATTTCTCTCCACTCTCCCTCCTTCCCCTTCTATCCAAACGGGCCCTAAGACAGCAACAAGGACAACAAAAGTTCCTCTAGTTGGAGTAATACTAGGAACACATAAAATGACACAATTTATGCCACAACTCGCTCATACGGCAAGTTGTTAACGATAAAGGTGTGATGATGGGTTCATGTGCAAATACACATCTATCACTCACAACTCACCATGTGAGTGAGTTATGACACAGATTATGTCATTTTATGTGTTCCTAACAATGTCCAATTCCAATCACAGTGTATAGAGTATAGACAACATCACTGAAGCATAGTACACTGTATATTTTTTTTTTGTATTTATAGACTGTAAAGTTTAAATCAAGAAACATATTCCAAAAATAATTAATGAAGGGTATTTTCGTCATTAGATCTGAAAAACTTACCAGAGAGGTGTCAGCCCCACTGAAAAATCTCCACCCTATACAATCTGGAAAAATAATTAAATTTGTCTGAGACGAGAATAATCCAAAAATACAAAACAATGTATATCGGAACCATATAACACCCGTGAAACCACTTACGTTTGGTGTACATATATATATAAAATTAAAAACTATTTTTGGTAAGTGAAGAAAAAGAAAATCAAAGCCTTTAACAAAAGGCGCTTGGAAGTGCTTGTACCATTAGATATGCGTCATGCTTTGAGTACTTGTACCTTCTGCCAAAATCCATTTTGGTGACCGAATGTACAATTACCCACAGTACAGTTTAATTAACCAATCCAATCAACTCCAATGCATTCCCAATCATTTTTAATAAAAAATTTTAAGATTAAATTAAATTTATAATTTAATGTTTGAATCTATTTTCATATTAAATTCTTTTGGTTATGTTACTATTAGAAAATAACTAGAATTAATATGAAAATGGAAAAATCAAATGTAAATATGATCATAATGGATCGAAATGAAAATTTCCAAGTAACAAAAGTGTACTATAGTCAAGATTTCAAAGTCTAGAGACTCTAGACTTCTAAAAAAGAAAAGAAAAGAAAATCGAAAGTCCTTCTACTTTCTTTATTTAGAAAATTGCACACATACTCCTTTTTCAGAAGAGAACTAAATAGAAAAATCTAAAAATTAAGAGAAGGTAAAATAGAAATTTACCGAAAGTAGAATAGCAAGCAGTGGTGGATTCGAGAACCAAAAACGCAATTCTAACGTAGAGAAACGGCAGCACGATCCCGAGCACCAGCGCCACCGGAAGCAAAGTCCGGTTCGGAATCCGACGACTCAACGCCGTCGTCGACTTCGACGTCTCCGGCAATCCCTTACCGGCGTCTGAGCTCGATATAGTCAGTCGCTTTATCCCCTTCGTCGATATGTAAAACTTCATCTTCTAGAACCTTCCTTCTTCAATCCTCTTAACAAAACTATTAAGATCTCCTCCAATTCCATGAATATGATGTTTTTGAGTGCGAGATCTGGAAGGAAAATATATGTAGAAAGCAAGAGAGATTTGAGATTTGAAATGCGAGGAAAGGAGAGAGTGAAAAATGGTAATGGAAAAGCGTTTACCTCAATTTGTGAGACTCGATGGGATCACACACGCTGTTGTGTTTGCTGCTCAGATATTGTGGAAAAATTATATGTATATATAATAATTAATATAAATTTGTTAAAATAATTAATATTTAAATGTAAATATATTAGAGAGAGAGAGAGAGAAAAGCCAAAACTGAAGCCGCGTTCAAAGCCGCGGGAAAGAAAAGGTGCGCGATTAACTATATATGATTTGGACATGGGGGAAGAGAGGGTTGTGGCTGTGATTTGACCTTGGTTTTTAGATGGAATTACGGATTTTGCCATTCGGTTTCAGACTTGGCTCACCGACACATTGCCGAATGACCTGCCAACAGTTGTTTTTTGACACTTCCGTTCCTCTCGCTCCCCTTGTACCCAGTTAGCTTAGTTTACTTGCTACAATAGAAGTCTTGAATAGATTAGAATAATCAAAGTTGATCAATCTGAAAACAGGCGATTGATACATAACACAGGTAACAGGTTATATAACTCTCGTAAGAGTGATGTTATATTAATTATAATTATAATTATCATTTCAAAATTGTGAATTATTTATTTATTTATTTATAAAAAGTGTGCAATTTGTTATGCGTGTAGTATTGTTATTACTTTTATCTTGACAAAATTTTTATTAGAATTTGAAAGAAAATTCATAAACTTGATGATATTTTTAAGTAGTGTTTTATTGTTAAACTAAAAAAATAAAAAAATTAATTAATTACAAGGGGGGGGGGGTAAGAGGGTTATTCAAAAGTTAACTGTATTTTGAATCACTAGTGGTTCTACATACAAGTCAGGGTAGTTACAGGACCACTTTGACTTGCAAAAAAATGTATGTATATTGTTAGGTTATAGATTAACCCTAGTTAATTAATTCAATTATTCAAGTTGATTAATTAGGTAAAATTACATGCAACTCACGAAGGTAACAATAAATCACCAAATAAATTAAGTTGCAAAGGAAATTAAATTGACAGGGTGATTTGTTGACGAATAGGGTAAACCTCTAGCAAGGCAAAAATCTTACCGAGTGAATTTCAAGTCACTACTTTCAAGAATCTACTAATTAATAACAAGCAGTTACAAGTATAATGAATTTTACCGCTACCTTGGACTATCCCAAAATACCAACCTATAAGATCTTTGATTTTGGTGCCAGAGACTTTGTTTGACTACAGAACCCAAAGATGTACAAGAAACACAGCAATATCTCTTTCTTCTGGAAGAGGAGGTTAGGGTTTCAAAAAGAAAACCTTATGAAGCTTTCTAGGGTTAAGATTTTCTTTATCCACCTCCTTATTTTAAACAGGAGATTGATGGGTCTTTTTGAATAGGCTCTCCTATTCCAATTAGGTTTACACAAACCTTAGACTTTCCTAATTCTATAAGGATTATACAAACTTATAAACAAATAGCCTCTTAGAATAAAACATTGCTAGCTATATTCTAAAATTCGACAGCTCGATTGGTCCAGAGCTATCGAGATTCACCATTAACTCTCGATAGATGCTAGTGTCGAGACAAGTGTCGAATTCAACGTTTCAACTTTTTTTCGCTTGTTTCTTGGATCAATTTTCATGTTTTTAATGATACCACTTGTAAAGTAAACTTCACACATTTGTTAATATATTAAACCCAATTTAAATCTACCCAATTATAAGTAAAGTGCGTTTTGTCAAATGATAAGTCAATACATAGAAAATATGACCCTACCATATATACTTACCAAAAAAATATTATATACTAAACTAACCTATTGTGACTACTCTATTAAAAATGTTAAATACCCTAACTAGAGAATTACAAAAATTTGGGTTAAAAAATAATAGTAATGCATTGACAACTTTTTAACAATAATTTCACAGCAAATCTAATATGGTAAGCTATTATTGTTTCGAATTTGGACCCAATACTTAAATTATTCTTTTACCTATCAATAACAGCTTTTGTATAAAATTTATTGTAAAAAATTTTTGGACGTAATCCTCAATCCCTTTTATTAAAAAAAAAAAAGCTTAAATAACAATAATAAATATTAGCTCAAATAACAACAAACACAATCCAAACAAAAACAAGACAAGACCAAATTAAACAACAACAAGTTTACTTCTATTTTATTTCACTTGTCTACTAACTTAATCATCAAAATCTCCCTGTTCAACCACGAGTTTGTCAAGATCTAACTAAGGTTTATCGTTCTCTATAAGTTGTTTGTTGGGTTGTAAGTATTTATCATTGTTTTAGTTTGGTCCATGTTGAAACCCTCGTTAAGACTCCATTTCTTTTATGAAATTTTACCCACCTACAAAAATATTGAGGAAAAAAAGCATAAATCTTACTAATCTGTGAAAAGAACCCCATATAACAATAATCTCTAAATATTGAAAAAAAAAACTAGGCTTTTTTTGGTGAGAGAGAACTTGCTATCTTACAATGAATGAGGACAAAACATATTGTATCTCTTTAGAAATTTTAGTCTATCTATTGACTCCATTTTTTAGGAGTAGTGATAATGCAAATACGAAAGGACAAGAGAAGTGGAAGTGATAGAAACAGTTTATCCAATTAGAAAAGGGGAAGTAATGGAAGCATTATTGATAGTCATACTGCAAGACATTATCTTCACAGGAGAAATCTCTCATGCGCCAACATGAGATATTAGCTCTATCTTCAGAAATCATAAAAGATATCAATTATCGAAGTATGAGACTGACAGTGGTGAATCATAGTGCTTGGGGGTTTTGTGCCGGGGGGGGGGGGGATTCGAGCTGCGGAATTAGCAGCATGTTATGATTATTTCTATAAAAAAAAAAAAAAAAGGGTTAAGAACAAGGTCGTGACTCCCTATAATTTATATATAAAATTTTGGACGTAGCATTACTTCAAAATTAATTATCTTCCCCCCCCCCCCAAACATAATCCTCAATCCCTTTTATAAAAAAAGGGAAAAAAAAAAAACTTAAATAACAATAATAAATATTAACCCAAATAACAACAAACATAAATCAAACAAAAATAAGGCAACACCAAACAACAACAAGTTTACTTCTATCTTATTTCACTAGTCTACTAACTTAATCATCAAAATCTCCCTGTTCAACCATGAGTTTGTCAAGATCTAACTAAGGTTTATCTTTCTCAATAAGTTGTTTGTTGGGTTGTAAGTATTTATCATTGTTTTAGTTTGTTCCATGTTGAAACCCTCGTTAAGACTCCATTTCTTTTATGAAATTTTACCCACCTACAAAAATATTGAGGGAAAAAAAAAACATAATTTACTAATCTGTGAAAAGAACCGCATTTAAAATATAATCTCAAAATATTGAAAAAAAAAAAGGTTTTTTTTGGTGAGAGAGAACTTGCTATTTTACAATGAATGAGGACAAAACATATTGCATCTCTTTAGAAATTTTAGTCTATTGACTCCATTTTTTTTAGCAGTAGTGATAATGCAAATATGAAAGGACAAGAGAAGTGGAAGTGATAGAAACAGTTTATCCAATTAAAAAAGGGGAAGTAATGGAAGCATTACTGATAGTCATACTGCAAGGCATTATCTTCATAGGAAAAATCTCTCATAAATCATAAGAGATATCAATTATTGAAGTATGAGACCAGCAGTGGCGAATTAGTTAAGAACAGGGGCCGTGGCTCCCTACAATATATATATATATATATATATATATATATATATTAAGTGTACTAAAAATGAATAAAATAATTAGGTTTATTATACCCTAAATCTCAATTAAAATTATATATATATATATATATATATCTCTAAATAAAATTAATTTTTATAGCATATAAGTTTTACATAAAAATCAGCTATTTATATTCATTTAAAATTTAAATAGAGTCGGAATCTCATTAATGATTTCCCTAAATTATAGTTATATAGTTCGTGTATTTTTATACATTTTTAGTACCTAATAAGGCTACATATTTTAAAATTTTAATCAGTAGATTGTATATTGTTTATATATATTATTAACACATATATCAAATTTTATCTCAATTGGATGTTATTTACTATTTAATTCATAAGTTTATTTTTTATACACAATTTTAGACTACAAAAATTTTGAAATTTAAACATTTCATTGATAGCATACTAATCAATATTTGATTTTCTAAAAATTTTACAAGGATAGAGGATAGAAAAAGAAAATGTTATTTAATGGTTGTAGAGTCATTGGGCCCAGGAATATATGTGGGATGGCCCAAGAGTATTCTTCGGGCTAGAAGCCCAGTCCTAGGACACTGAATGGTCCGAGGGTGTATGAATGTTAACTTATAAGAAAATACTAAATAAAGAAGAGATAATATCTGAATAAATATGTCCAAAAAGTTAGTCCGAGAAAGATTAGGTCCTCGGCTTTACATAAGCCGAGGTAGGAGAAGGGACGGTTAACATCCAGAGGCTATGTTCTCGAAAATTCTATAGGTAAGGGTAGATACGGTAAACGTGTAGGATAAGAAGATGGACGGTGAAATATCTGAGATAAAATTGTTACCACCGCCCCTGCATTGAATGCCCTGAAATTGCTATTTTAGCCGCATTAATGGGAAAGTGAGACCTGAACATCAAAGTTTAAACTTTGTTCCTATCTCTAGAGACTTGAGGGGAGGTGGATGAGACAAGTATCTAAACCAGCAATCTAACCCTGACGTGGATGATGAAGAGGAGAAGAAGGTGGGAGTATAAAGGAAAGAAGGGACCTTAAGCAATGGGGACCCCAAGAAAGGAGAGAAAAAACACTGTAGACCTTACTATCCATAATTGTAATTTATCTTGGGAGGAAGTAATATAAGTCATCGACGGCTTGTGTCCGAGGAGAAGATTTCTTTCATATTCACATAAACAATTCCTTATGTGTACCATTGTGATCTAAGCCCATCATTTTTATATTATCTAAACATCATAGAACCTAGATTACAAGCCCACTCTTTACAAATTCTATTGTAAAAAGGCCTTTTAGGTCCATCCTCTTTTGATTGTGGGTTCGGGCTGAGCTTGAATTTTGTCCTTACAATGGTGAATTTGTTAAAATTCTTATTCAATAAAAGATGAGTAGAGTTGCAGTTATTGACTACTAAATTTGTCCTATATATTATGTATAATTAAAAAAATTAAATGTAGTTAAAAAGGAATAAAATAATTAGTTTTATGAAAACCAAAATCTCAAATAAAATTCATATATATCTCTAAATAATAATATTTTTTATACAAGCATATATCTTTAACATAAAATCCAGTTATTTATATTCATTTTTTAAAATTTAAATAGATGAAATCTCATTAGAAATTTCCCTAAAAAATTCATTAGTGATAAGTTGTATGTAGCAACTAGCAATCACATAAATTAACTGAATATTCACAGTTATAATAAACATATTTTAACAATTATCTCAAACAATAAAGGGGGAAATATATATATAGCTTTTGTATTATTATTTATTTTTGTACCTTTTTAGTACTAAATTAATTATTGATTAAAGATATATTAAAATACTATCAAAATTAAGTCTCAAAAACTTGGTCACTTCATTTCAACATCAACAAATCAAACAAACAAAATCATAATCCCCCTTACAATACTACCAAAATTATGTCCCAAAAACTTGGTCACTTCATTTCACATCAACAAATCAAACAAAATTGAAAAATGAGTTCACTTCATGGTGATTCTCTGCAATTTGCTCTATTAATTTTTTGATACAACCTCCCCCTCTATTGAAAAGCGATGATTAAAACACTTTTCTTACCTATCTTGTCCAACCTACATGATGTGAAATTAGAACAAATGTTGGGATTCAGAATCTGAAGAAACTAATTAAAGTAAAAATTATGAAGAGAAAAAACAAGAATAGTCTAAGACAAGCGACCAAATTAATTTTGATGTTAAACTATAGAGTGTGTAAGTTGTAACTACATGTGGCAAGTCTTCTTAATCGAGAACTAGGTATGTGCCATGCTCCAACTTAGTTTAACATCAACAAGAACAATTTGTCTGTACATTCAACCTCTAAATTAAAAAAAAAAAAGAAAAAAAGGAGAGAGGTTAGGAAAAGATATTAATGGTTAGTCTAAATGAGCAATGGTCAGCATCAACTGTATAGAGTTCGTGTATTACTTGCATAGAGTCTTCCAATTCCAGAAATAAGTAGGAGTTGGGCTCTTATTTAGATTAACTTCAAGCAAGATGAATTTGGTTATAAATTACAACAAAATTAAATTCTAAGCCATAACTGCTGTGGGCTTGGAATCCTAAAGGCAGTTCATGATGTTCCTTTGCTCACACAGTTTAGCTTTAGGCTCCTTCTTGAAATTCATTCAGGTTTCCTTTACATATTTAGTTTGTTGAAGTTATAGATGCTGCCATTCAAAATTTGCAATCAATTTGTTGAAGTTATTGGTAGATTTCTTGAACTCCGATAGGAGTTACTCTTTGTAAGTGGTCTTGGAAGGTTTTTAAGTTGATTTGTGAAAAATTTGTTAACATATCCTTTGTGTTCATTTAAAATGTAGTGCTTTTGCTCTAGGTATTATTAGTACTGTAAAAGAGAATGAGAAAACCATTATTTAATTAGAAGAATGTCATTAATTTCTCTTTCTCATTATATAGAATGATTTTAAGTGAAAAAAGTCTACTATATTGTTTCTATTAAAAAGAAAAAAGAAAAAGAAAAAGAATGACAGGCTTTGGTGAGAGATCCTATCCAACACTTAATTTGGTCATTCATGAGAGGGTTGTCAAATTTTGGATGGATTTGTTTTTGAACCATCAATTTAAAGGAAGTATGCCAGAAATTCAACTTTTTAATTAAAAGGATCCGGCTTACATCAACAAAATTTGGGAAAGTCTTTACCTATAATGGTTTGAACATTTTTTTTCCTCTAACAAAAAATGGTAGGGTCAACCAATTTGATTAATACCCTACGAGTCGACCTGGGTATGACTATAGCAACACTTATCTATTAATTGAATCAATATTTAAAGGACTTTAAGCATTCGCATCAACACTAAACTGCTCACATTCTAAATTTCTCAATTAAGTAAATTAGCAACGCATAAAGTTTAGTGTAAAATTTTTATCAAGGTGAATCCAAAGAAAAAAAAAAACTTATCTTTTTTAATTTCAAAGCCAAAATAATCATTGGCTAGAATTGTTTTTTTTTTCTAAAATACTTTAAAAAATTATTTGGAATTGCTAAACTCAAGAGATATACTTGTCTTCTCAGTGACGGAATTGCTGTTGCCCTCAATGCTTGTTGTAAACAAGAAGTCATTTATAGTGACGTGACAACAACACATGGAATTATTATTTTATAAAAGCTTAGTACCAACTACCAGAAAGTATATTACTTAATTGATTTCCTAATTTGGCTCAATTGTCGGCTTCTTTTAACGATGACTACGGTCCGACAGTTTCCACTAGAAAGTAAAATCATGGTAAAAAAAAAAAAAAAAAAGAAGGTGAATCCATTCTTCGGATTAAGTTCCATATCTTTTTTTTTTTTTTTTTTCAAAAAAGATTATTCTAATATAAATGTAAAGCTCTCGTAAAAAAGTGCATAATATACAAATAATGTGTAGCTACTTTCTAGCATTTTATATTTGATTTCTTTTATATATATATAATTTTTTTTTTCTTTTTCTAGGACCACTACTTCTCTTTCGCTGAATAAATTATTGAATGGTCACCTATGTCAAGTTTTCAACATTGTGTTCCTTGTTTTTCAGCAGAAAAAAATAAAAATAAAATAACACAGTGTTCCTTGTTCACTATACTTATATTTTTAATTATTGTACTTTTGTTTTTTGTTAATATTTAATTGTCTTTTACTAATATATATATTCCCATAGGACATAGGAGAGAACAAAAAACCTCAAACCATCAATCATATACGGCACATAAAGGATAGGAGAGCGAGTTTTCAATTATCTCATCATTTCTAACACTTCAGAAAAATTAATTAAAAAAGAAAAATGAAATGTGTTTTTATTCTTCCTTGAAATCTAAATTTTTGTTGTTACTTTTATTCAGTTTCCCGAACTTTTTAAAATTTTGTTTATTTTCTTAAAAAAAAAAAAAGTAAGGATAATAGGAGATACACCAACTATATAAGAAGCAAACGGAACTTTGAATTTTCAATTCATTGAATTTAAAAAGAATGATCGAAGAAAAAAAGTTTATTATTATTATTATTATTAGTATTTAGATGATTCGACGAAATTTTTTTTTTATCAATTAAGTTAATTGAAAATCTACAACCCACAAAAAATTATTTATATTTGCTTTTCTTTTCGTCGGTAGTATAACAGACTAACAGTCTATTTCTCATGTCATTTCACCATATATATATATTCTTTGATCCGAAAGATATGTAAGGAGCATAGTCAAAGTGAATTTCTTTTGCAAGAGTAAACGTGGCTCATATAGCATGCATGCACATGGCTTAGCTTTGAATATAAATGTTAAAAAAAAAGAAAAAGAAATCAAACTATGGATTTATATGCTAACATTGCGGAACAAATTAACATAAATTAATGCCGTTGTCCAAAAGAGAGAAAAAAAGTTTAAATAAATTGATAGTTTGATAGCATAAAGGTAGTGCATGTGGGCCTTGAAGTGGCCCACAAAAGAAGCCATTACCTACAGATTGTCTGGCCTAGTAACGTGCTATTTGAGTTCATGATGGAAAGGTTGAAGTTTAGATCCACAAGTGGCAACCATGTATGATATCGATAGTTGATTAAGAAGTCACATCTCACGTTCAAGAATTTATTGAAGATTTATCCTTGATACGTGTTAGGATCAGAATTATGCAATTTTTTGAATAAATGAATTTATTATTAAAAGAAAGAGAGCCAACAAAGGACCTATCTCATCTCAGATAATTACACCCAATAAGGAGCATTAAACTATTAAAGTGATGGAACTTTACATTCATTAAAAAATAAAAAATAAAAAGTTCTATGTTTGCAAAATTTGCAATCCAGGTAACAAAAGAGTGAATTTTTTTTATATATTTTTTTTAAGAATACTAAGTATTAACACACATACGAAGAGAGTAAATGATTTTTTTTTTTTTAAATTTACAGTGGTGTATATTCAAAAGGACTTGAATACTCAAAAGATACTCAGACTTGACCGCTATTACAAGGCTAACCATTCATTATTAGCTACAGGGCTTGAGGATCAAACTGTTGCTTTTGATCAACCAAGTGAGGACCCAAGATGCTTGCTGGTTGCCCAAAAAATGTTATCCACACCTAAGAGTTTAGGGGAGATGAATCTCTTAGAAATACATACATTATAACCATATAATTATGAGTTGGGTTCAAATTATATCTAGTATAACTTTAAACAATGTTACACTACTCAGAATTTTTTAACTGAATGCGAATTTTGATAAACACATTATAAGATTACATTATTTTTGTATACTTTCTATGCTTGCAAAATGTTAGGATGATAAAAAAATTAATGGTCATGTCATCTATTAATTTTTTAAATCTGATTTTTTGTAATTTAAAATAATGTATAAAATATGAGTTTATGGATTAAGTGGTAAATAATATACAATTGACATATATATTAAAAATATATAAAATATGTAATCAAACGGTGAGATTTTCAAAACATGAATTCAATAACAAGTTATTTATAATATAATTGTAAGTGCACAATTGCACCTGGACCCAAAGACAATCACGGGTTCAGGCCCAATGAACCTTAAACAATGAAATTTGTAGAGTGTGGGATTGAAATCTAGATTATAAGTACTGAGAACTTGATAACAGGCTAAAAGTTACAAACACTTGTAAATAATAAATGATAATTGCAAATAGACCTCCTCGGATATGAGCCGAGGACTACTTCTGTATTATTTATCTTTCTTTCTTAAAGGTTACAATTCTTAATTTCTTTCTTAGTTACAGACCTCCTCCTTTTCTTTGGCGTTCATACCCCTTAAATACTTCTTTTCCTCATACTTTATCCACGTGTTGCTCCAACCCACTCCCTCCTAGATATTTCCTTTCTTAGTACCTTTGAATAGTGAACAGAAGTTTCAGTTCTACTGTTCAGGGATCACTTCCCCATTAATGCGGCCAGAGAGGTAGGTGTAGAGTCTTTAATGTGGAGGTGGCAGCCTTTGCTTTTGGTATCTTTCTAACACCGGTGTACCTCGAAGGTTCAGGGTTTCCCCCCTTTAACCAACAGTCTTTCCGGAATATTGCCTTGACCTTCATGGTGAAGTTTCGAGTTCTTCTGGGTCTACCCGAGGAGAAACTTACCCTCGGATGTGTCCTCGGACCCTCGGCGTATGGACCGATTCGCAGTACTAACAGATTCTTAGCTTAAGAGCAGGTCGGCCCTCCTTGCTACAGTCCAAAGGCCCATATGCCCACTTGGGTCTTTTTACTCCCCACAATAATATTGCTAGAGATCTTTTAGGTTAAGTGTAACTTGAACCCATTATATATATATATATACACACACACAATGAGATTGCATATGAAGTGATTTAGGAGGCTACTAATTCTTGATTGCTTTCTCAACTGGCGGCGTTTTTCTTTGATATACCAACTTGCAAAGGTTGACCAAGATATTAGCTAGGAAGGGATGACAAAACTGTATTTCATGTTAATCTGCCACACCTTGCCACATACCTATTATAATTTTTTTAAAAACGTGGTTCATTAATATAAATATCTTTAAAATTACTATTAAATTTTTTACATCAAGTCAAACTATTTTTTTTAAACAAACTGAATATATTATCCAAACTGTTTAATAAGACAATATCATAATAAAACATAGTGTTTTAATAGTTATGCATTTAAATACTTAGCAATACAAATGAAGTCTTTAACACTAATAGAATAAGATGGAATGGGGTTAAAATGTCTAAACCCATCCTTAACTTACCCGGGGTGAGGGAAAAAAAAATCTTGCCCCATCCCCACTACCACCTTTATAGGACCAAGTGGGGTGAGGCAAGAAAAATTGTCATCCCTATTTACTGAATATTAGAAGATGAAATTTTTAATTGCTGCTAAGCTAGATTTGAATTGTTGCCTAACATCTTGCTGAAAAGATTGTTACTCTTAAAAAATTTTGTTTTTGTTTTGTTTTTGCCCCCCACAAAGCTACATATGTATTAAGACATTCCTGAATTATTTAAATATTGCCCATTTTCTCTGCTCTAAACATTATCAAATCATTTACAAATAGCAACTAATTTGTTGAGATGCCTTTTTATTTTTTGGTTAATGATTTATTGAGATATTGATTTTTTGACAAAACAAGAGGATTTAGATCTCTTCAAGTATCTGATTAGTCTCTTGGATATCTGATTATTCTCTCAAGTATATGCAGTCTCTCCATTCCACACACACTAGATTATTATAAGGAGGAATCCCTAGAGGTGGCCCCAAGATACTAAAAAAATTTCTAATTCAAGATCTCATGGATATCATAAGACTTTAGAAACCACGTAATCAATCCTTTAGGGTTTAAGATACTCTTTCTAGACACCTCATAGTTGTAGCCTTTATTTTACCTGAGCCCTTTCCCCTTTGGAACGGTATTTTAAGAATTTTAGTTGCTAGAGAATTAGGGACAGAAAGTCTCCTAGCTTCAACCCTCCCATTCAACAAGATAGAGAAAGATGTTGTTACTAGCAAAATTTTAGCATTGGTAAAGAGACAAGTGACAGGGTGGCTTCACATTACCTGACTTGGGAAAAAAATTATTATATACAAATTTTGAAAAATTTTATAGTTTTTTTTTTTATCTTTAAAAATAATTTTGACCACCCTAAATTTTTTTAGGCCCCACATAATTAAACTTTGGACAAAATCTAACAACAAACTTGGATGTAGATTAACTATAGCTCCATTCAATATTTTTTTATTGGATGTGAAATTTGACAAACCACCATTAGATTACATTTTCTTCTTATATCTCATGCTTGCAAAATTTTAATAAAATCAAAGATCAATAACTATGTTATCAATCAAATATTTAATTTTAAGTTATTATAGTCTAAAACTTATATATACATAAAAAAAATATATAAAGTTTATGGTTCAAATAGTTTATAACATCTATTCGGCATGAAATTTGACATGTATTTTAAGAATATAAAGAACATGCAATTTAACGGTTAGATTTTTAAAATATGCAGTCATGTTAATTTGTTTAGTGAGAGTTTTAACCTTAAGTTATAATTAAATTTGTAGCCAAATTTTTTCCTTAAACTCTGGTTTCCTTAACAATATATTAGATTCTCAAAAAAAAAAAAAAAAAAACCCAAGAAAAGTTTTATTGAATTAAAATTTTGAAAGGGGTGATGTAGCTTGCATCATTGATAGTGAGACTATTATATAACGATTTGAAAATAAGAAAACTCATAGAAGAAAATTGTGAAATTTTATATATTTGCGTGTATTTTTTTGTTCAATATATTAAGTTCTCTATTTTTTATTATAAAATTTTGTATAAATTAAGTTTTTTATAACCATCTTGAAAAATGTTCCTGGAGCCACCATCCAATAGGTGAACCTTATGTTCTATTATTAAAATCATTTATTTCAAACCCGTTTTAATTTTAACAACATTTTATTTATGTTTCCGAAAGAATTATTGGGTAAAAAACACACATAAACGCACGAAAAATCTCCTCAAACCATAATGATTTATGAAAATTTTTCATTCAAAAGCAAAAAAAATAATTATTATGTGAAAATTCTGAAAATAACCCAAAATTCAGTACGCTACTCTATTCTCAAATGCTTCAACTGAAAATCTAAGTCAAACAAGGGAGAGACAACAGAGCTCTTTCTAGCTGACAGGCCAATACATATGGTAAAAACAAACAATTGAATTTCAATTCCATGAGGGTCTCCTCGTCTCCATTACTATTCTTAAATCCCAACCCTAATCTAAAAATTAATGTTGAAAATGAGTTTTTGGGAGAGGTAAATGGAGTTGGTCATGGAGTGCATATCAACAGTTACTTGTCCTAACCTACTAAATAATGGTTTGCAACCTTTATTTGTTGCAAAAGGGTTTCGTTTATTTGTTTCTACTTTGTGCAAAAGGGTTTTCAACCTTATGAAAAAGAGAATAACAAGACCACCATATCCATGGAGTAATAACAAGCAGAAGAGGACCAAGGCTTGCACATTTATTTTTTTGTACATGATAGGTTATTGTTATGTAAATTGTAAAGGTACATAAGATTAATGCTAAAATATACAGAAGCTACTAAAGGATTATGAAATTGATAAGGCTTTAGGATATATAGAATATAAACAAGTAAAAAATGACTCTGCAATTATGCTTCAGTTACCAAGCAGGATACTCATCAAGACAAGAGAAATTAATAATCTATTAATGGAGATGCAGATGATAAGGTAATACGAGAACCATTGTTGGATCAGAGTTAGGAAACAAACTTTTAATGAAATTAACACAAGGTTTGGAAAAATCTCTCCAAGGATGGAAGGAACAATTTTTAGAATATTCCCCAGACCAACTTTTGCTTTATATATATGTTTTGTTTGTTTGTTTTCTTCTTTTTTCCCATCATGTTACACATAAAAAAAGGTTTCATAGTCGACCTCAAACATTTAGGACTAAAATTTTACTGTTCTTGTACGTATACAAGAGGTCAAAAGGAAGTCACCTTATCTCAACCTGGGTTGATCCTCTTTCCATATCTACCAATATTGTTAATTACTATTAGGCATATGACAGTAATATATAGAACGATTCACTGCATATACTCATTTATCTTTCTCTTTGGCCGCAGATCTATCTGCTACATGTATGCAATCTTTCATGCCATCATTCACATGATAGAGATTCTGAGACTGAAAGGCCACTCGTGATTTTAGGTTAGAGAACAAGCTGAGTGGAATGAAGTCATGCATATTGCTATTTGCATGTGATGTAGGGCATGTGAAACTTTAAGAATCACTTTGTAGCCAACTACTTGGGATTTCGAATTTTGTGTCGGATATGATATGACAACCACTTTTCGCATGAACTATAACTTTATTTATTCTTTTTCTATGGTCTCACGTGTTACCAGCTCATTATACCCTTTTTTTTTCTTGGCTAGCTTCTTCAAAATTATTGGGTTTGCTGGGTTGAAGTTGAACTCATCCTATTTACTCCGTACTGATAATACTGATCGATTAATACACAATTATACCATTTACCAAATCAAAGCATGTAAATCATGAGACGAGTTACAAATCGTAATTAGTGTCATATCATGGCATTTCAGCCTGTTATTCTTAAACACGTATAAAAAGAATATTAACAAACAAAAATCAAGACCATATGTATGTGTGTGTTAGTATAGAACACACACACAAGCTCAAAGGAAAGTTTTTATTGATTATTAAGGATAAAGGGTCCCCATATATGTAATAATCAGCCTACTATTGTTAGCTGCCTCATATATAGTATATGCACGGCAAAGAGAGAGCCCGTCAATGAGATAGAGAAACTTAATTTTTATTGAAGCACCTGTTTAAATCATAAAAGCATCTAACGAAGAACACTAGTTTTCACACATTAATTTTATAATGTAAATGGGCACAAAAAGAAAAAAATTATTCAAATATATGAGGTGCGGAAGCATGCACGAGTCGAGATAAATAAATGCTAATCTAGAAAAACGTAAAACCACATATCTGCCTGAAGGCTGAATTGTGCTTTGAGAAAGTACGTCGAAAGATGTCACTTACAATGATTTTTTTTGAATTATTAATAATGAAACTTCTCCAAATTAAACTTAAAAATAATGGAGTTCTATATATATACTAATGTCAGCACCTTTTCAGTATCTGAATTTTGTTTATGCACAGAATATATATAAATTATAAACTAATATTTTTAAAATTTATCTAGACAATTTCTTCAGGAAAATTGAAGCGTATCAATCATATTCTAAACAAAAGGAAGAGAAAATTTCTACAATTTCATTTCTACTTGCAAATAGAGACTATCAAAATGACAGATCAAATCTTCTCCTTGGAAGTATAATTATTGACATTTCACTTGTATTTTCACAATGAGTTTTTTTTTCTCGTTTATCCAAAAAAAAAAAAAAACAATGAGTTTTTCTCTAATTTCTTTGCAAACACTTGAACGAAATCTAAATTCAAATTGATTTAGACATTTTCTCTAATTGAAATTAAGAGATATTGCATGCATGTGAGTTGAATTTTGTTTGCACCTATCAAGTGTAAGGATGAACACATGACATATTATTTCACCTCCCATAAAATGAAAGATTATTCCAAATCATACAAGAGCTTACAGTTACACGCCCGTCCTTTATGAGATCCACAAAAGCATATAGCCAATAAATTATAACTAAATTAACATTTTTCTCTCTTATAATAATGTAATAAGATGATAGTGTTGGCGTATGCGCACACACAAGTTGATGAAATTCTATTTAAGACCGATTATCTCATAAAGAAATTGTCTGTTTGAAATTATTTATTTTTGGTAGTTTATTTATTTATTGTGAGACAAAAAATTAATAGTTAATTTATTTATAATAAAAACTAAAAGCTAGATTATTTAAAATAAAAACTGAGATAAAAAGTTGTGTGAGAATCACAAATAGTAGATAATTTAAGCAAAAATTTAGCTTTTAATTGGTTGACAAGTGCACTCTATAAGTGGAATGTAGTTATCATCAATTGAAAAATGAGATTTTAACAAAGCATAAATTCGAAAGCTTATTTAGTAAATTTACATTTCAAAAGTAAGAAGAAATTAAAGTTGACTATATCAGTTGGTAATTGTTATATAAGTTGAAAATGAGATATTACAAAGCCTAAATACCAAAATTGAATTAAAAAAATTCTCATCTCATCTAAAGTATGAAAAATAGTTTTTAGATTAAAAAATATAATAAAAAGTTAATTATTATTTAAATGTAATAAACGATTCACTTAAATTTATCATTGTAGGTTGAATTTGTTTTGACATAAAATATGTTAGGTTCTAAATATTAGGATTAAATGTTTAGGTTCTAATTTTATATATATTGGTAAACCGAGAACAAAAACATGTCTAGGTTAAGATATTCACGTCTTAGAACAAGTGTTAGACATTGCTTAAGATGGTTCAAGTCACGTTTCAGGAAAAGTCAAGTTGCGGAAAGAAGAATCCAGAAACTGTCTTGCTTGACCAATCATGAGACAAACTCGATTGATCGAAAGTCGATTTCTATGGAATTTAAATTAGACCCAAAAGCTTGCAAAACGTTTAGGGTTTAAGTTTAACACTGCTAGGTATAAAAGAAAAACCCTAAATCATGTTTCAGATATTCTAGGAAGTCTTGTGAGTTACTCTTCTGAGATTTGAGAGGTCTTGTAACCTTCTAACTCAACAAGCATCTACCTGAAAAAAGATCCATATACATGAACTGGTGGAGATATGTTGCTGCATACAAGATCATACATTGCTAATGATTTAAGTTTTTGAGTGAGATCTTAGAATCACAAACGGGGGTGTTTGTGTGTGACAAATTTAGATAGAAGGGTCAGTGGATTCAGAGCTGCGTGTGGTCACGTGAGTAAGTACTACAAGAGATAGCATTAGATTTAGGGAAAAATCTATTTTAAAAATTCTAATCTATCTAGTGAATTTATTACCTTGGAGATTGTTTAGGTTAAATTCTTTCCAAGTTTTTTTACCTTGAAACTAGACGATTTCATTAATTTTCCTTATTCATTATATCGCTTGTCTTCTTTACTTTTCCGCACTTAGTGATATGATTGTTTGTGTTTAACCTAGATTTGAACAATAAATATAAGTAACAACTTGGTTAATTAATTAGGTTAAACAATTAGGGTATACAGGAGTCTAAATAAACTAACAAGTGGCATTAGAGTAGGTTAGTTCTTAATTAGGTAGTTCTCAATGGTTTGGTGCTCAAAAAGAAGCAGCATGCTTTAATAATAAGGCTATGAATGTGATATTTAATGTTGTTTCAAAAGAAGAATTCAAAAGGATTTCTAATGTAGAGATAGCACATACTGCTTGGAATATCTTACAAACTGTGCATGAAGACACAAAAGCTATAAAAATTAATAAATTGTAACAGTTGACTTCTAGGTTTGAGAGTATCAGAATGTCAAATGATGAGACATTTGATGAGTTTTATATCAAACTGAATGACATAGTAAACTCCACTTTTAATCAGGGTGAAGTTTATGATGAATCTAAGATAGTAAAATCTTAAGATCCTTGTCTAAAGATTTTAGACCCAAAGTCACTTCCATAACTCAGAGCAAGGATGTGGACACTATTCTTATAGATAAACTTGTAGGATTCCTTCAATCTTATGAGTCTGGCCTACCTAAGATGAACAAGTCCAAATCTATGGCCTTGAAATCTGTGGATGATGTTGATGAAGGTGTGTTTGACAATGAAATAACATACTTACCTTGCCAAACATTTTTGAAGATTTTGAAAAACAATAACAGAAGAGCAATGAATCAAAAAATGTGAAGAAGAATGAACAAACCAAAAATAATTTTTCAAAAAAACCCAAAGATTAAGTTATTCAATCTTCTAACAATTCTTTAGGCCAACAATGTTTTGGTTGTCAAAGGTGTTGTAAAGATTTTACAAATGATAACTGAACAAAAAATTTAATAAAAATAATAAGAAAAAAAATGCAACCATACCTAGTGGACTAGGTTTGTTCTCCGGCAACTAGGATACAGAGAGATAGAGGTGCCTCACGATTGTCGCAGGTTCCATGATCAGCCTATGGCTTACAATTAGTGCCAAGATAGTAGCTAGTAATGGAAGGACAATTAAATGCAAACAATGATAATTTTAAGGACAATCAAGTTTAAAATAGTTATATATTTGAATTTGATTAAAGAATCTAATGTACTTACCTAAATTTTAATACTAATTATTGTTATACAGAACTAGTTATACACAACTTATGAAAAAACTAATAACTGTGAAATGATGAAATTATGTTTGTTTTTTAAAGAACAAAGTTTAAGTACAAAATTGGTTGTAGCATAAAGCTACAACCTTACTCAATAAAATAAAGATTATTATATATTTTGAAAATTTAACTGTTGAGTTATATGTTCTTTACATTCTTAATAGACATATCAATTTTTGTGTCAATCGGATGTTATTGAGTATATGATTTATAACTTTATATTTTATGCACAATTTTAAACTACAAAAACTTGCAATTTAAATAATTTATTGATAACATAATTATTAATCTTTAATTTTCTAGAAATCTTGCAAGTATAAAAAATATAAGAAAAAGAAGTAATTCAACGGTGAATTTATCAAAATTTTTATCCAATAAAAAGATATTAAATAAAGTTATAGTATAAAATTACAACCAATTTTGTTATTTTTTATAACCCAATTTTACAACTTTAACTGAAATCCTGTTTTCAAGCCGGTGTGAAAATCATTAGTCAAGTTTTAAACTATGATATAAGCGATGTGTTGTACGGATCTTATAGACTCTAAGGTCTTTTAATTTGGGCCTGTTTTTAAGGAAACATTACATGGGCTCTTAAAGGATGGGCTAAGGTGCACCTTGAGTAGTGTTTCCTTAAAAGGATGGGCTTAATTAATAGCTTCTTTAGTGGGTGGGAAAATTCTAAAATTCTCTTAACAAATAAGCCGGATTGGGTTCTAATCATTTTCAAAAAACCAAAATCAGAATTCTTCGAAGAAATCCCTAAAATCAGCCAAAATCTAATCTTTTCTAAATTTAAATCCCGAAAATCCCTCCCCAAATCAATAGAATCAATCTCTATGAAATATTTCCTTTCCAAAATCAGACAAAATACATATTTCGGTTATATACAAATACAATCATACAAGTTACAACAGAAACACATGAATAATAATCAATTGAAGATATTTGGAAGGCCATTATTATATATATAAATATATATATATATATATATATTTTAATAATTTGATAGTCACAACAGAGAGGGAAATTTTAAATTTGAATTTTGGATGTTTTTGTTTGAAATATCATGAGGTGTTATCCAATTAAGTTACAAGTCTATTTAGCTGAAAGCCCATTATTAAGGTATTGAACACTGAATGTTTTTGTTTCAAATATCATGAGGTATCAACCAATTATGCTCCAAGGCCATTGGCTGAAGCCCCATTATTAGGGTAACGAATGACAACAAATTTCAACTTAGACAGACACCAAAGTTTGGAAATTTTTTTAGCTAATGTATATGGTTATATACTTTTATCCTTTGAAAAACTGTGTACACACCAATGGACGGTTTTCTTTCTTCCTTTCATTGAGAAAAATGGCAAATAAATTTGTTGAGGGATTTTGAACGTCTCAATCTAATGCTCTAGAGAAGCCAGAAGACAAGCTTCACATCAAATTTCAACGCCCTGCTTATATTTCACACTTCATTAGCAATTGAAAATTATTCGTTGGGATGTCTGCATACTAAGATAAACATACATTCATCAGCTTAAAATTCAATTTGAAAGTAAAACAGGTACAAACATTAATAAATACTAAACATCTTTTAATTTATTGATTTATTTTAAAATTACATGACAATAAGCTCACAAAACATATTCAGATAATTGGAAGCCAGTCAAAACTGGTTTCAACAATGACCAAACTGAAATAACAAACAATACAGCTTGTTGAACCATCCTAGCTACATAAAAATTACAAGAACTGATAGAAATGAAGAATCTGAATGATAAATAAAAATGGTAAGATGATAGTAAAGCAAATTCTGTAACCCAGAAAATAAGAATGCATAAATTGGTGTTCATGACATGCTTATTTTGACACTCCACCAGCACTAGTTTTCTTGTTGGGCTCAAAGACATATTTGATCAGTGAATCCTTGATTGGCAGCAGTTCAGGAAATTCTTTCTTCAACTTGGATGCATCCAACTCATTGTTGCTGCGAGGGGCAACAATAACCTTGGCCTGTTCTTCCAGTGTGAAATTAACCCACTGAAAATTGGGGTCAATGTAGTTCTTGTACATCTCCAAAATCTCATTGTGACTCACAACACCAGGATTTGTGAAGTTCCAAATGCCCCTGCAATTCCTTTTGGCCATCTCAACTGAAATGGGCAGCAGCTCATCCAAGATAGTCATGCTGTTTGGAATGTCAACCACTTTGTTATAGCGTGTAATCTTTGTGATGAAGTTACGTGGGTTGCTGAGATCAGATGATATTGGCATACGGACTCTAAGGGTGCAAACATTGTCATATTCTCTCAAAAGCTCTTCAACCTGGCAAAACATATGGTAAAGAGATTTCAGTTGGCAACTATAATAAGAAAATTTTCAAAATGAAAACAGAATTGAAAATGGACAGTGTAAGAAGTTACCATGGCTTTGGTTTTTGAATAGAACGAACCGATGAAATTAGGTTTGTCCTCTTCCTTAAACCCAATTCCAGACCCCAACGGATGCGATGCATCAAATTCAAAAATACAGCCAGTAGCATAATTCATCATTAGAAGGTTATGCTCTCTGCAGACATCTGCCAAGGTTAAAGTACCAACAACATTGGTCCGGATTGTCTCTGGCTTATGAGTTTCACACCAATCCACATTGGGTCTGCCAGTCACTCCAGCAGCATTAAAAACATGAGTTGGCTTAACAGTTTGAATATCTGCCAGTATCTGAGACCTCTCCTGCAAACGCCCCCTTCCATACTCAAAGGGTATACCTTGCTTCTCACAAATCTTCCCAAGAAGCCCCCCAATCCACCCGGTTCTACCATAAATTAAGAACTTCAGAGCTGGCTTCTGAATAGAGGGGTTGTTCTTTGGAGTTGGAACTATCATATGGCTCTGATTAGAATTATTTACCACAAAAGAGGAATCAGAACTACTGATATCAGGCCCATCAAACTTCCTTTCAATTCCAGGCACCATTAGCATTCTTGGATGAGGGAGCAGTGCTCCAGAGACATCACCCCACCAGTCACGATTGTTGACATACCATTCCATGGTCTTCTTTAGACCCTCTTCCCATGAGGTACGTTCGAACCATCCAAGGCTCTTCAGCTTTTGGTCATTCAAGAAGTATCTTTGGTCATTAAAAGGCCTATTCTCTACAAACTTAATATAGGTATCTGGGTTCAAAGAGAAAAGTTGGCAAATTTCCTTGGCCACATCAATCACTCTCCTTTCTTTCAATGTCCCAATGTTGTAGACATGGCCCACTTCACCCCTGTGGAGAATGACTTCGAATGCCTCCGCAACATCTTCACAGTAGAGATAACTCCTAACATTAGATCCATCCCCATGAATTGGTAGAGGCTGTCCCTTCATGGCCAAGAGGATAAATTTTGGAATCATTTTTTCAGGGAACTGGTTGGGCCCATAAACATTGTTACCTCTGGTAGTAATCACAGGTAAGCCATATGATCGTCCATATGCCATAACAAGCATTTCTGCCCCAGCTTTAGTAGCAGAATATGGGTTTGTTGGGAGGAGCTGAGAAGCCTCGTGATTCCCCACAACAGCATCCTCATCTGTCTCACCATAAACCTCATCGGTGCTCACATGGATAAACCTCTTGATTTGGCCAGTAACTTTGCAGGCCTCTAGAAGGACATGGGTGCCATATATGTTGTTCTTAGTAAATTCAAAGCTGTTGCCAAAGGAGTTGTCAACATGAGTCTGGGCTGCAAAGTGCATAATGGTATCAATGGACTCGGAAAGCAGGATGAAGTTGACAAGGTCAGCACTGCCAACATCTCCCTTGATGAACTTGAAGTTAGGGGATGATTTTGAGGGAAGCAGGTTTTTCAAATTTGAACAGTAATCAAGCTTGTCGAGGACAACAATATTGTAATTAGGGTGGTTCCTAATGAGCCGATTGCAAACATGGGATGCAATGAAGCCAGCGGCTCCTGTGATGAGGATGTTCTTTGGTTCATATGTAGTGGCCATCTCCAACTAACTTCTACATTACACAGCATACAAAACATCGACTCAAAATCTCAAATAAGTGGCATACAATAGCTAAAGTATTCCTAGAAACATGGGAGAAACAGATAAATATTCAACAAGTAGAATAGAAAATCACAACAACAACAAAAGAAAAGGAATTTAAAACCAAGTGAGACTTAGGAGAATATTTTTTTCAAGTCTGCATCTCAGTAAAACATAATAATAAAGAAAAAAAATGAATTGAGGTGTGAAGACATAATAATTCCCAAAAGTGAAAAAGGCAAACTGCCACCAATAGAAATTCATCTCAATTTTCTGCACTGGTAAATAGACAATATTTCCTGGAAGATATTTACCCCAAAAAAAAATATTTTCTTTCTTATTCCCCAAAACAAAAAAGCTCTATTAATCTCAATTTACATTTGACCTTAAGAATTAGACAAAGTACATCATGTCCCACCAATTAACATAATTTTTTTTTAATCCACCTCATATTCATGTTTCTCTTGAGAAACACACTTCAGAAACATAAGGCCTTTTCCCCTGAACTATTTTTTTATTGAAACAAATAGAAGAGTACAAACTTCCCAGTTCCCAACATGTTTAGCAAAGCAAAATTCCACAGCAAAACAAAAAAATTTATTTTTGTTTCTCTCCCTGCATTTGTAGAAGCCTAGAAGGTGAATCCATACTAAGAAAAAAAAAAAATAACAAAAACCCACAAACCCAAAATCAAGATAAACAAAAACCCAGAACATATTCCTCACATTATTTTCCAGAAATTCAAACAGAACCCAGAAACACAATGCATACAAACAACCAGATCTGCAAAAAAAAAACAGTGCCACAACTGAACAATATCCCAAACTCAAAACAGAGAAAACAAAGAAAGAAAAATCATAGAAACACTGAAACTAACATGCCTAAATAACAACAATATACATAACACTAGAGATCATAGCAAATCGAAACCAATGAAAAACCCAATTATAACTTACATAATTGAGAGCCATTAATTGACATTACTGTACAGTGTTAAAAAACAAAAAAAACCAGAGAGAGATACTTACAGGTAGTCCTGAGATTGAGCCAAAGCCCAGAAAATAAAAAATCTTAAGAGAAAAATATAGAATTTTTTTTAATATATTTTTATAAAAAACCAGAATTTTGACAATGAGAGAGAAGCACAGAGAGAGAGAGAGAGAGAAGATTGTGTGTATGATGAGGAGGGAAAGTCCTGTGATTCAGGTATTTATAAATATGCCTAACTGTAAAATATTTTTTGTTTTTTGTTTGTTGGTGTTTTTCAATTCATAGTACTTATTGTGTGGGGGACATAGGTGGTAGTTAAAGAGGTAACCAATAAAATGTGGCCACGTATTGAGTTTGAGTGAACACGACAAACGATGAGGTAGGGTATGTGGTTTCAATCAGGGGTTGTTCTCAGATTTCAACGAGAAGATGAATGACGTGGACACAAAGCGCACGCCCGCCGACACTGATAGAATAGTGTTATCGTACTCTGGTAGTTCCTGTAGTTAAAGCCTTGTACAGATTTGTAGGGATTCACCGATTCAGAATTAATGAGAGCGAGAGAAAACCAAATAAAACAAAACAATTATAGTAATTCTTTTTTTTAATCTCATATTTTGGGTTTAGTTTATTTTTGGTCAACTTATATTTTAAATAAAAATGTGTAATTATACTCTCATCATTTAAGGTCAAAGAGAATGGCATTTTACCAAAATTTGAAAGAAAATAAATACCCTTTTTTATGTCTATATTGGTAACATTGTATTTTTTAAATTTTTATAAGATTTTTTTTTTACTGAAGTTTAATCATATTTAGTAAAAAAATTGATTAATTTACAATTAAAATACAAAATTTAAAGAGGGTTCCAACTAATTTAACTGGTAAAGTATCTGATAGTTGAATCAGGAACGGACGCTATATATTGTAACTCTTTTAAAAAAAATGCAAAATTTATCAAATATCAAAAGACTCACAATAACAAATCCCTCCGCAACCCATTGAAAAATTAAAAGAAGCAAAAGTTGTACTAATATTTTTTATTACAACTTTTGCTTCTTTGGGTTTTTTGGGTTGGTGAGTGATTTTTACATGGTGGCTTTAGCAAAAGTCGTGGGTTCTTTTTTCATCTAATAGTATTTTTGATTCTTTATACAAACAAGTTTCAATTGGGTTTGGTTAGCCTAGAATTCTAACACGACATGAATAACGACTGAGATTTGCAGATCTTGATTTGAGTTTGACATTTTCTGGGTTCATGTTCAAAATTTGTGTTTTTTAGCAGATTTGAATTCATGATTTTTTTTCCTTAAAATTGAATAAATTAATTATTTTTATTCAGATATTGATGTGACATTTATTATTTATTATTTTTGTTGCCACATAAGCTCTAAGTGTGCCAGTAATGCATACCATTTACCATATAGGCATTTTTTGTTAGTAAGTTAAAGGTATGGATCAAATTGATTACAAATTGCAATAACAAACACAAAATTAATTGTTACTAAACTGTAGGGGACTAAATTAATTATGACCCTAAAATATAGGGACCAAATTGGTGTTTTTGCCTATTTTTTAATTAAAAAGTTAAAAAAAAATTGGATTTTAATTCTAAAAGGAAGGTTAATTTTAGAAACTTTCTCTTAAGCAAAAGGCGGGTTAGTACACAACATTTTTAATATCAATTTAACATACTTTGGTCAAGTTGATGTAAAGGGTTTTTTCCTTCAAGTTTAGGGTGAAATGTCATTCGCTTAAATGTCAAGATAGAGGAATGTAATTACCTCTAAATAAAATAAATCGATAAAAAAGAGCCTCTATTGGTCTATCAATTTATACAAGTTAGAACCTCATGCACGTGCACGAGTACAATTTTTTTTTAAGTACACGCATGTATAAGTTTCAACCCAATAAACAACAATTGTTCATAGAATTATGTAAAAAGTAGATACATTTGAATTATTTTTAGCTTGACAAACATATGGCATTGGAAAGCATAATCTTTCAAACTTTATCTTCTTCTAATTTTAGATATATAATTAGAAATATGATTAGATTTTTTATGGGTCATTTATATAAGACTCCTCGTATGTTACACTGAATTAACTCACTTGACACAAAAAATAAAAAGATGAGACACATGATACAAAATTAAACTCTAATTGAAATTCAATTTGGATTCTATTTCAATTTTCTCTCACATTTGGTTATATATATATATATGAGTCATTGAAAAAAAAATGAAATTGCATATTATGGTGGGCTTATGTATGATATGGTATGCTAATTTGAGAATGATGTGAAATTGTTTTATTAATTGCTTTATTGCAATAAAATTAAGTACATCTTTTCTTTTTCTTTTTTAATTGATAGGATAGGTTTTAAACTTATTATGAAGTCTGCCCCATAATGATAAGACATGGATTTTATGTGTAATCGGAATTTGAACCTAGATATCTTACTCAATCACAAAACTTTACTAATTGAGTGAAGTGAAACAAACAAAATGAGCTCATTCTAAATCTAATTCATAAATTACCCAGTTTGTTAAATGAAAAGCATTATTTGAAAATAGTTTTTGGCATTTTCCTTTGTTTGTTAGTATCAGGGAAAGAAATGGTCAATGGAAAATTATCTTTTAACTTTTTTTATTTAGCTTGGCATGAGATAGGGTTATTTTCCATTAAATATTTTTGGAAATCAACTCTATCCCAACAATGTTAGATAAAGAAAATAACTCTATCTTACATAAACATGAATAAGGGAAGTCAAGAGATAATTTCACAAATCATTTTAAGGTTGCTACAAAACATACAAAAATGAGATAATTTTTTTAGAAAATACTTTTTGAAAAATGATTTATTTTCCAGAAAATATTAATGTTAAAACAAACAAAAAGGAAATCATACTAAGTTATTCTTTCCTTATTAATACATTTTATGGTGATTGTCATTTGGAGAGACTTAATGAGACTTATTTCGGGAGAAAATATAGTGTGACATAAAATAATTATCAGTTACAACTAGCCAACTAGGCATATTTATAGTCTCTCTCTCTCTCTCTCTCTCTCTCTCTCTCTCTCTCTCTCTCTCTCTCTCTCTCTCTATATATATATATATATATATATATATAATGGCCACCTATAACGCCTTACACTTGCAAGATATTCATCCGCTCCTTTGAGTCCTTTCCTCTCTACTATCAAGCCTTCAAAGATTCTATGTCTAAATGAGAGTGATGTTACTTTATATATATATATACAGTGGCGGAGCCAGGAATTTAGGTCAAGAGGGGCAAGATTAAAAGATAAAATTGAAAGTAAAAAACTAATCTTAAAAAATTTAAATATGAATATTAAGAGTATGCAATATACCTGTGAATATTTAAATGTGACTAAATGACTTGAATGCTTTTAAAAACTCAACAGAAACTCTAATAGCCTGTTTAGATGGAAGGTGAGTACAAGGAAGTAGAGTAGAAAGAGGAAGAGTAAGTTAAATTACCTTATTTGGATATTTTTTAAGAAAGAAGGGGGAAGGATTTGGGAAGGTTTGGATGAGTTCTAACCCCTCATTTTTAATTCCCCAAAATTGGAGAGATTTTGAAGGAGGGCAAAGTTTAGAAGTGCTGAACCAAATGAATTATTAAATTTACCCTTATTATATTAACAAAATTACAAATTATGAAAAAATTAATTATTCTCCCCTTACTTAATTTTTAAAAAAATCTAAAGAACTTTTTTTTTTTTATGGGAGGCGTGCTTTATACTGTATTAGATATACACTTTTTTTTTTTTTTTTTTCTAGAGTTCTATTAGTATTAGTATTAGTACTCCAATAAAAAACAAAAAAGTTCTATTAGTATTAGACTGGTGTGATTCCTATTCCGTATTGGCATATAGCATTAGCAGTAGGTTTTTTTTTTCTTTTTCTTTTCTTTTAATCATTACTAAGTGGGACCAATAGTTTTATATTAAAGTTATAATAGTTTTAGAGTTCTATTAGTTAAGGTTGTTGAATTTTGAACCATGTAGTTGTTTATTCCCAATAAATAGAAAAGTTATTCCCAATAAATAGAAAAGTTTTTTTGTCTTTTGTGTAGGGGTAAATACATTATCATATCAGTAAAAAAAAAAAAAATTGAAAGTTCAGGGGGGCACCTGCCCCCCCTTCCCTCCGCCCCTGTATATATATATATATATATATATATATATATATATGTGTGTGTGTGTGTGTGTGTGTGTGTGTGTGTTATGAGTGTCATAGACATTATTTGGGGTGGAGCTTGTGTCCAGTGCGTTAGACATGTTGAGATTCAGACATGTGTCCAAAACATGGCATGTATCCAAATTTCAACATCTCTAGTACATTACTACACTGGACATAAGCCATATCCTATTAATTGAACCATGACCTTACTCTTTACTCTTATTATTATATTTTTTTATTGAAGACCTAACTCTTTACTATCTCATTAGAGAAGGAAATATCATTTAAAGTAGAGCTTCTGGGCAGATAAATGCTCGTCGTAGAAAAATAAGTAAAATTTTAGTTGAAGTCCAGCATCAAAATTTGTCAGGAAAAGGTGTAATGCTATATAAATATATATTTTGTTTATATCATATTCTTATTTCAAGATTTGACCTGCCTCGTGAGATGTCAAGGACATATATATGAGAGTATAAAAAACGTGACCAATCAATTTTATGGATCTATAATTTTTTGTTGAAAATTTATTTTTATGAATCTATAGTTGATTTTATACATTATATGCAAATATTGTGTATATATAATGAACTTCTCACAAGATGACCTTTCAAAAAAAAAAAAAAAAAACTTCTCACATGATGAGAGTGGACCTCATAAGTGTGAGAGTCACCTTCACTCACCTTCATATAAGAGAGGCGTTATATATGTCTGTTACACCATATATTTCCTTTAGACATAAAGTATTAGAAAGAATGTTATTACCACTTAATTATTTTTAAAATTCCATATAAACGTGAACTTTTTTTTTTTTTTTTGAGATGAAGATAAATTATGCAAATATAAACTTCTTTATTTTTTGATAATTTGATAGTTCGAAATGAGGCGGTATGAATCTCAAATGTCTCTATTGAAACATTAAGAGATGCTAATTATTTGATGTATAAAGTTCTTGACTGTAAACATGAAATTGAGTGTGTTACATAAATTAATTAGTAATAATATATCTCTTTTTGTGGTATTAATTAATAAAGGTAACTCCATTAAGAAACTAATAGCTCAGAATACACAATTTTAATCTTGCATTATATTCTTTAATGCCATTGCCAAAACATCTGCACGCTTGTTTGCTTGACTGTAACAGTGTTTGATTGTACGTCCACAAGTAAGGCAAATTCACCTAGACATTCTTTTGAACTTTTCATAAGGCAAACCACAGCATTAGCACCGAGTTAGTAATGATATATTCACATGTATATGACTCAAATAAAAGAAAAAAAAAAAAGAAGAAAAAAAGTGGGGGTGCGGAGGGCAAGTTACTGTTTTGCGGGATTTCCACTTATAGCCTATTTTTAAGAATGAAAAGTACTTTCATTTAAAAATAATAATAATGAATGAATGAAAAGAAAAAGAAAAGTACTTTAGAGTTTATAGCACTAAATTTCAAAATTCCCTACGTGGAAATCATCTTACGAATTACGAACACACTTAAGACTGATAATTTTTTTTTTGTGGAAAGAATATGACTTATAAATTATAGGTGCGATGATTAATATATAATTTATAAACTTTTAACTTCTCTTTTTGCAATAACGAGTAATAATTTTCTTATTTTATAAAGATTCGATTGATGATTAATATATATATATATAGATCAAAGATAGCAATTTAGACAGAATGTTTTTCATTTTTTAATAGCCAGACTTCAAAGTCATACTCATGAGGAGATCGATGGAAACGTCACATTAAAGATTTTAGTACTTTTATTCAATAAATTTCAAATGATTTTTTCCCCTCAAATTTGACACCTTTCTATTTAAGGGGGTCATAGATTTCATAGTAAGCATTTTTATTTTCACAATCCACATAACTAACTTCGATCTTTTCAAAGAAAATGCGTATACATTACGGGCAAATGGTCATGGAACCCAAAATTTTATAAATCAAAATAAATTAAAAAAATATATATATACAATATGGATTGAGTTAAAGTTGCATTTGATATAATTTTTAACAATGTTATTTAAATCTTTCTATAAATTTTTATTGAATGAATGTACCTTTTTGATAGATCCATCACTAGATTATATCATCTTCTTATACTTTTTAGAGATACAAAGCATGAGTTCATAGATTAAATAACAAATAAGATTTGATTAATATGTGTTGAAGTCCAAAAAATCACAATGTTGTACCAAGGCCCAAAACAAAAAAGCAACACAAAGGATTGAAATCATAAAACGTTTGGGCTTCCAATAAAGGAAAAAAGGGAGAGGCCCAAACCCGTTAAGGGTCCATAAGGAGTGACCTAAGTTAGTGGATGGGCAAGTTTCGGGCCCCATGAAATAAAGGAGAGAAAAAGCCCAACTTAGTCATCAAATTTCAGGAAAATCACTATGGAGCTCAGGAAAATAATTGGGCCAAGATACCTGGAAATTCCTAGGAGCTTGGGGTCCTCGAGACGTGCAGCAAGGCCAAGTTTGGATTAAGACAGTTTAGGGGGGTGCCAAGAAACACAAGGAACGAGAGTAGATATGTCCTTATTAGCCGTCCAATGATGCAGAAAAGGAACTAGAAGGCTTGGGAACCAACAATTCATGAACAAGAAGCTGGTATCTTGGGGAACCCAGAAAGAAGAATTATGAAGGAAAGTGGTTGGAAAACTTTCAACCTGGCAGGAAGGAATTAACTTACTTGGGAAAAATGACAAAGGGAAAGACAGCCAAAAGTTGAGTCTGAAAAAGTGGGATCTAGAAGCCTTGAAAGAAGAAAGACCAAATGTCAGCTCTTTAGGACTACCCAGAATGGAAAGTCAGTAAGAGGCTTTTGAGGAAGAAACCTTAAAAGAAGAAAACAATGAGGAATGAGGAAGGGGAAGCAGTCACCAGTGAAAGACATTCAACAATAGTGCATTAGAGTAAAATCCTTGAGAAAAAACTCTGTGAGAATACAAAGGAGAGAAAAGAGAGGGAAATACCGTCCGGTATCCTCAAGCAGCCACTAGAGTATACACTTGGATTCAAAGGAATTTAAACTTTGCAAGTCTTAGAGCCTGAAAAGCCATCTAAGTCTGTAATTTTTGAACTTATTTGGACCTTGTAACACGTTCTAGTGAGCGTAGCGTATTACATAATCAAGAAAGTAACAAAGTATTTTGCATTATTTCAAGGATCCCTAACGTTTTATTTCATGTTCTTTCTTTATCATTTCATTCCTTTGTTGTCTTCTTGTTGTTCAATGCATATGTTTCTCGTATATTAGCATGTATGTGTTGTAGGATTCGTGTCCTGTACACCACCTGGTTCAAAATCAGCCCAATTTAGCTGTGGTGAACCAAACACAGTCCCTTAAAACAACAAGTATTGGGTCCAGGATCCTTGTTCCTACTTGGGCCTGTGTCCTAAAAAAAAGCACTCACACAATATGGAATTTAGCAAATGGAAACTAGCTAACTACAATATGAAATCCAAAAGTAGGATGAATATTAAAGTCAATTGAACATTTAAGTATTCTCATTTTAAGGTTCTTATAACCAGTGTCCTAAATTCTTAATCATCATTATTCATTTCATCGTCTATGTAGACATTATATATTTGTATATTAGAGTTGCAAAAGACATCAAAATACAATTTCACACTTAACTATTTAAGTTATACCACTCAACAACAATTAAAGAGCAAGTTAAAAAAAATCAATCAATCAATCAATATACAAATATAAGCATAACCGATAACATTATATATATAAAAAATATTTTAGTAATATTAGAACACAAATTAGTAACTTAATCAAACAAATTTAACAACATTACAACTTAAAAGGCAACAAAATGATCCTAGTGTGATCTTACAACATTACGATCCTATAATTTTTATGATCCTAGTGTGATCTTAATTTATTTATTTCAAAATTAATGTATACGATTTTTAAAAACTCTACGGTAAAGTTACCTAAAATCTTAATCCATTAGTGACAAACCGAATGGGACAACAAGACACTTTTCAGTATGAATGTTATGGCTAATTTTTTTTTTTGTTTTTGTTTTTGGAGAAGCATGCTATGGCTAATTAAATAACACACATCTTGGTCAGGGTTTTAAATATGATTGCAAGCAAATAAATATGATCATATATATTTGGTTGCAATCATATTTATTTTGATAGTGATATAGCAGGTTGTATCTCTCTCTCTCTCTTTCTTATTTATTTGGTTGCAATCATATTTATTTTGACAGTGAGATACAACCAAATGCTTGTGATGGGGAGGGGGCGGCGGCGGCGGGGTTCATGTCTTCAGGAAGAAACTTCACACACATATACACTTAGATTAGGTTAGAGTAGAAATAGACTTTTTTGGATATACACCACTATAAGTTTCTTTAAAAAACTTTCTCCCCTCTTCCCATGTGTGTGTTAAAAATACTTAGCATTCTAAAAAAAAAAAAAAAGTAGAAATTCTATCTTGTATATATATATATATAAAAGATAGTGAGATAGCAGGTTGTATCAAAAACCTTTTTATTTGTTCAAATTTTACTTTAGTCTAATTTAAGTATATATGTGTGTGAAATTCCTTCTAGGGGTTTGGTTTTTGTTTTTGCTACCATTATCAATTCGGATGGATATCGTTCCTAAAAAAAAAAAAATTCGGATAATTGGATGAATATTAAATGACAATTACGAAGTATTTATACAATTCACCTAAGAGGCAACAAATTCTTTCAGCAAGAGAAAAGACAATAAATCTGTGTTTCAGCTTATTGCCACATGACACGTCGTATAAATCTGACTGTTTTTTTATTGCATGCTTAAAAAATTAAAATCACCAAAACGTGTGTCCAAATATTACCATCAATCTATGTCCAAGTTGGATGGCGAGGAACATGCATGCTCTTTTGATAGGGCTTTTATTTTTTATTTTTGATAGGGAGATCGAGGAATATGCATGCTCATCCATGCTCATCCTTGTAATAATTTATTATATAAGTTTTTGATTTATAAGTTTTTGATTTATACGTAAAGGTAATTTCATAAGGAACAAGATGAAAAAAGTGATCTTGGATTATATTAGACTATTAGTGTAAGCAGGAATAGAAAATATAGAGCTATATATCACTTGGTAGTTTGCAACCCTAACATATGGGCCCCAAAAAAAATCAAGGTAGTTAATAACTTATTGGATCAGTTGTACCGGTAGTTTATATTGTACCGGTCATTAAACTAGTACTAATACTTATTTGAAATGTATCGGATTAAATGCTTGGATACCTAAATGTAATTTTTTTTTTACATTATTGCTAATTAATAGAAAAAAGGAACAATGCATAAGCATAAGGTGCCTCCCCCTTTTGGGATAAGAATTCACCATTTTAACAGAAATTCACAAGAATTCTCCAAGTTGCTGCGTGAAGAATTCGAATTCTTGGCTTAAATGTATTGTGGAGCTTGTAACCCTTTAGCAACTTTGTGTGAAAACAATATTGTCTTAGATAGAAATTTTATCATCGCTCTAAGCCATCAAATTTACTTGTTTCATTTGTTTCTTTTATTGTTATTCTCATTATTTTTCCAACACCCATTGCTTGAGCCCAGTAAGAGTAGTTATCGCCATTAAGGATGACTTAAATGGGGGTGAGAGAACTCATGCATAACAAAAATCTCAAATGCAAAACCAAACTTGAAAAATGAAATCAATATGTGAAAATTAGTTAGAAAGTGCCTAAATTGAAGAAGTCAACCTTGGTAGAAAGTTGATAGAAGTATATGGTTAATTTTTTTTTTTTTTTAGAGAGAGTTTCAATCTATGACGTCCATTCCTGATGATAGTTCTTTATCATCAGATCAAGATATTAATCAGTTTTTGGTGTAGGTGGGGATTGAACTCTAAATCTGTTATTCAACAATCAGAGACATTTCCTAGTAGTTTAAGTTTTTGAGACAATTCGTAATTTAACATGCATGGTATTAGATCAAGAGATCCTGATTTTGATCATTATTTCATTCATTCTATCTGCTATTTAAAATCTCATGTATTTAAGTATAAAAAAAAAAAAAACTCATGTATTGGGCCCTCACTTATTAAAAAGGAGTTTGAACTTACATATGAGGGGTGTTAGACTTAGAAGTATATAATTAAATAATTAAATTTATTATTTCTTAATAATTTAAACTTTTGAGACAATTAATTAACAAAAAGTAAGCAGTCAAAGTCAATGCTAGTGGTATAAAAAGAAAGACATAACTTTGGAGAAGATGATCATAGATATACATAACCTTGGATTGGAACAAAGTTATACTTTTTTTATGAGTTGTAGAAACTTTCTAGGATAGTTAAATATTTTGGTTTTATTAAACACGTTACACAGGTGAGCACCAGTGAAGTCGATACCGTACAGGTGCCGGCCAGTATGTACTGTACCGGTACATATACCGGTATCGAAACGATAATGTTTCGTATCAGTTTAAATACCAGCCATGTACTGGCCATACCGGCTAATTTCGGGCAAAACCGGCCGGTACAAAAAAAAAAAACTTTTTTTTTAAAATTTTTTATTTTTAGTTTTGTAATTTTTGAAATTTTGCAAGGGCATAATGATAACTTATTTACATCAACTTATTAGTATCATTTGTTTTCTTAGTATGCAATGAACAATTAAGCTTTCTATTTTTTATATTGTGTTTTTTTTTTTCTTTTAATTGATGCTAAAGTCTAAAACTATGAATAATTTGTTCTGAATTGAGGTAATGTTTTATGATAAAATTTTATATTTATTATAATATTAGTGAAATATTATATGCTTATAAACATGGTTCTAGAGATTTTATGTGTGTGTGTGTATATACAAAATAGTAGTAAACCCGAAACAGTACACCGGTATTGACCGGTACCCGAAATATATCGTACCGTTGGCCAAACCGGTACCTGAAATATATCGTACCGTTGGCCAAATCGGTACAATCTTTGGTACGGTATTGACTTCCTTATTGAGCACACTTCTTTTCCTATCAGATTCAAATTTGGACTTCAAATACTTGATTTAATTGGACTAACTTCTTCTCCAAAAAAAAAAAAAAAAAATTGGACTAACTTATCAATTCCAATGTTACTTGGTTGTAGTCGCATGATAAATTGATAATATCATATATAGATGTGGTTCTATTTCCTAGATGTTGGTCGAATACATACTGGGTCAATATGCTACTACGTACCCTACAATGAACAAAAAGAAATAATCTGATAAGAGAGATGAATTTTAGAGCAAATGTTGTTTTCAGAGTGGGGTTGGTTATTAGAAGTTCGAAAGAGATAAAGCTGGGCAACTTAGGATCCATTATTGTTATATATATATATACGGGTTTAAAGGTTATACCTGGTCACCGGGCGGCACCGTTACATCTGACCTGACATCTTTATTTATATATATATATATATATATATATATATATATATATATACGGGTTTAAAGGTTATACCTGGTCACCGGGCGGCACCGTTACATCTGACCTGACATCTTTTTATATATATATATATATAAAAAAGATAGGTTCAAATTACACCTGGTGTAATTTTAAAGAGTTACACATTTTTTAAATCATTGAATTTAAGTAGATCCAATGGTCAAAAAAATGTACTCATTAATGCTGATATTCTAATAAAGATTTCATTTATTATCCTTATTTATAATATTCCATACTTATCTCTAATCCCAAAATAAGTATATCCAAAAATAAGTATATTTTTCTCTCAGCTCTCTCTTTCTCATCCACTACACGTTTCTCTCTCCTCCATTGCTCTTCCACCTTCATTTTCATAAGGTTCCACCTCCGCAGTCACATAGAATCTAATGAATCAAAGACTTGAACTAATTAAACATAAGACTGAAGTAAATAACTTAAAAATTGAAACTAAACTTTTGCAGAGAACAAATAAAGCGCATGTATGCACTAGAAAATATATATTCCTTGTTGAAATTCTTCATTAGAACCGAAGCATGTATATTTTCAACAAGGAATATATATTTTATTCAGAAACTATAAGAAGTTTATGCTTAAAAAAAGAAAAAGAAAAAAAGAAACTATAAACAGTCAATCCAAAAAAAGTTTTCAAAGTATAAAAAGTATTAGTAGAAACAACGACCAGGGGCTTGAAGGAAATTATCACGAGGACTCATTGCCTTCAACCATGACGTACCTCTCTTTTTAAGCAAATTGCTTCATTTAAACTTCCCTTTAGTTAAAGTTGTTAATTATAGTAATTTTTTCTTTTATTTTAATTTTAGACTCAAAAATCAAAATAAGTTCTCATATATTTGTGGACGTTTTCTGGAGTCCATTGGATATAGAGAGACCATATGAAAGGCCCCACTGCAAATAATGGCTACTCTTAGATCGACGTGATTTTTTAATTTATGCCATGAGTAATAAAATGCAAAGCAGTTTTTCATAAAAAGGAAAAATAATGACACTTTTATTGTTTCTTTGTTATTGTTGATAAGAATGAAAGACAAATGATTGATTGTTGTAAGATATGTGAGGAAAAAGAAAAAAAAAAAAAAGCAGCTATATATATGTATATTCCGAAATCGTAATATATAATGTCCCTATATATATATTCTGAAAAAAAAAAGCAGATATATATATTCTGAAATCGTTATATATGGTTGTGGAGGTGGAACCTTATAAAAATGAAGGTGCAAGAGCAATAGAGGAGAGAGAAATGTGTAGTGGATGAGAAGAGAGAGCATAGAGAAAAATATACCTATTTTTGGGATTAGAAATAGTTATGAAATGTTATAAGTAAGGATAATAAATGAGATCCTTATCAGAATATCAGCATTAATGAGTACATTTTTTTGACCATTGGATCTACTTAAATCCAATGGTTTAAAAAATGTGTAACTCAAAAGGGTTACATCTTTTTTAAACCATTGGATTTAAGTAAATCTAACAGTTAAAAAAAGACGCTCATTAATATTGAGATTAAGATCTCATTTATTATTCATTATTTATGATATTCCATACTTATCTCTTAACCCAAAAAAGGTATACTTATTTCTCTCCCTCTGTCTCTCTCTCTCAAACGTATTTATGTAATCTTTTCTCTTTATATTGTTTTTGGTTTTTGACACAGTTAAGGACATAGAAATGGATTAGCTAAATATAAAACATAGAAGGGTAGAATAGAAGTTGAAGTAGTACCAGAGGAAAAGTAATTTGGGTAGAGAAGTTTCGCTCATATTCATATTAAAAATTTTGATTTTTTTTTATATATAAATTTCACTCTCCAAATACCATTAAGGTGGTCTTCAACGAGGAGCAAGATTGAAGAAGCAGAGTAAATGGACTTTGGCCTGGAGATGGAATAACAAAGTGATGAAACTGAAAGTCAATCACTTTGCTTACTTGGAGTGCTACTGATTTGATTCTTATCATTCCTTCATTCCCTTTTTTTCCTCTGAATAAAAATTTTAGCAATTTAATAATTGAAATGAAAAATTGGATGGCGTTTGCTCTTAGTTTTTGCTCTCTAATATTTATTCTTGTAATCAAGCTAAAGAATTTACCTCTATCAAATTCCTGAGTCAATTGACCCTCAAAAAAAAAAAAAAAAATCCTAAGTCAATTGTCGGTGAGCACAAAGCCAAGAAACAAAACAGTCAAGAGAATATGAAATTTTTTTTCCTAATTAACAGAATGAGAAAATGAGTCACAAAATGAGAAAATGAGTCACAAGTTGAGAGACAAGGTGGTGATAGATTGGAGCAATACACACGGTCTTGCCATATTTGCTGTTTGTTTTCTCTCTCCCACTAAAAGTTAGTAGATTTGTGAGTGTAATTAATAAGGAGAAAGATAATAAGAATGTTATTAATTAGGTAAGTATTTAATAATAATATACATAAGGATGTTTTCATTTTAGCCGTTAGATATTTTGAAAATCAATGGCTATAAAAAGGTGTAACTTGAACCCATCTCATATATATATATATATATATATATATATATAAGAGAGAGAGAGAGAGAGAGAGAGAGAGAGAGAGAGAGAGAGAGTTGGGTTCAAGTTACACTTGGTGTAACTCTAAGCAATGTTACACCACTCAATATTTTTTAATTGGATGCAAATATTGACAAATCCACCGTTAGATTACATTATCTTTGTATATTCTTTATGCTTGCAAAATTTCAAGGTGATCAAAAATTAATATTTATGTCATCAATCAATTGTAAAAATTCAAATTTTTTGTAGTTTAAAATAATGCATAAAATATGAGTTTATGGATTAAATGGTAAATAACATCCGATTGGTATGAAAATTGGCATGCATGTTAAAAACATATAGAACATGTAATTCAACAGTTAGATTTTTAAAATATTAATTCAATAACAAGTTATTAGGTGGTGTAACATTGCTTAGAGTTACACCAGGTGTAACTTGAACCCAACTCATATATATATATATATTAAATTTTTAATAATTATTTTGAGTCCTTAAAATAAATTTTGATCTCCTTGACCCTAAATTTTGTTTAAACCCATCTGGTATAAGTTTAAGTATGACCATTTTAATACTCCTTTTACAATAATTTAACAATAAAAGTTAAGCGGTAAGTTGTAACTAGTTTTTATCATGACTCACAATTAACATTACTTTTTTCCTACCTGTAACAACTTGTCACTTATGTTTTGTTGTGAAAATATTGTGTCAATAGCATTACTCTTAAAATATTTAATCTTATGAGAAAGGAAAAAAATTTCAAAATTTTGCTCATTTGTTTAAAAAGAAACATTTTTTTCCCCAAGACTTTGGCTTAGTTTTCCATTGACAGCAGAATAAAGTTGTTTTTCCCTTCACTTTTCTTCTTCATCAACAAAAAAGTACACCACTATTACAACAATCAGATCTGTACTCTTTCCTCATTTTCTCTATCTTTCTTTTTCCCTTCTATGTTTTATTAGTTTTTTTCTCTATTTGATCAAGTAGTTTGATAAATGCTCTATAGATTTCCAAAACCAAGAAGTCTTTTAGTATTTGCTCCAATTCCAAGAGACTAACCACATGTATGGTTAGGAAATTATACACTTTAAAAGTAAAAACTTATATCAAGTTACTATTTTTTTTTTCTTAGTTTCACATTTACCATTAATCCAACTCCAAAAGACTGACCAAATGTATGATTAGTTTTTTTTTTTTTTTTTAGAAATGTATAATTAGTTATTTAATTATATTTTTTTATGCATTGAATGGTTGTTGTCTTACCGATATTTATACTAAATTATATTTAGAATACTATTCTAGATCATTGTATAATGTATATAATATGAAAGTTGTACATATAATTTAAAATTGATTATTTTATTTTTTTACTTGTCTTTCATGACAAATTCTTGGCTCCACCATTGTTGATCCTCCTGAAAAAAATCCTGCAGCTGCCAGTCACGCCTGTATATTGATATAATTTTGGGCACATTGTCCCTCTTATCTGAAATCATAAAAAAAGATTTTGTTATTATCTGTTAAGAATTGAGTTTGAAGCACAAAGAAAACAAAAATGATACGGTAAAATTTTTGGGAATTCTAGAAAAAAATTCTCATTTCTTAGATACTAATACTAAAATCAAAGGGAAAAAAAATAAGAAGAATAAAAACTTATAATAATAAATATGTTTTTTTTATATAAAATAATAATACTATTTGTGGGGAATAAAAGGACCTATGTAAGTATTTGGGCTTTGGGCTTTATTGATGGGCGCTAGTTCGTTTTAGACTAAAAGCCTCAAAAGCTGCAGGTCGGCCCATAGGTCGAGAGTTTGAGGATTCGTCCGAGGACGAATCTCTCCTCGGACAGACCCGCGATGACCTTGAGATTCGCCAAAAAGATCAAGGCAGAGTTTTGGAAAAACTGTTGGTTAAGAGGGGGATTCAAGTACCCTTTAGACGTAACGGTGTGAGAGAAATATCTCAAAAAAAGGCTGCTACCTCCACATTAAAGATCCTACACCTACTTCCCTAGCCGCATTAATGGGGAAGTGACCCCTGAACAGTAGGGAGGACCTTCTGGCCATTGTTTAAGGACTTCAGAAAGGTGGTGGAAAGGAGGGGAGAGGCTCTGAGGGTAAGATTTGTGTGACACGTGGATAAAGAGGGAAGGAGAAGAGGTATTTAAAGAGAAAAGAGATTAAAGAAAGAAAAAGGTGGAGGAAACTAGAAAAAGACGAAGAACTGTAATCTTTAAAAGAAAAAGAGAAAATATACATAAATTGTCCTCGGCTTACGTCCGAGGAGGTTCATTTGCCCTATTCGTCCATTGTTTGTAAATACTGTAACATTCTAGCCTGTTCATCAAGTTTCGAACACCACTAAACTAGATTGCGAACCCACACTCTACAAATTTAATTGTTTAAGGCTCATTGAGCCTGAGCCCACGTGTATTTTTGGGTTCAGGTGCAATTGTGCACTTACACTATTAGTAGAGGAAAAGTTGATTTTCGTTAGATAGGTATTATAAAAGAATGATAATAATTGACAAATAAAGATGGTGTATTATAATGCAGATAAAGAAAAATGTGGTGTATATTCGGAGTAAAATAGTGACACTTAAAGTATTACACAAAAAAAAAAAAAAAAAAAGGAAAAAAGAAGAAGTTTCTCACGATGGAATTTTTTTAAATAAAAAAGTTGAGATCAATAAAACGTAAAAATAAAAACAAGTTAAAAAAAAAAAGAGAGAGAGAGAGAGAGAGAGAGAAAGACGAAGTAATAAGAAGGAGAAGCGTGAATTGCAATAGGATTAAAAAAAAAAAAAAAAAAAAAAAAGAAAAGGAAAAGGAAAAAGAAAAAGAAAGTAAAATGAAGGAGAAGCGTGTATTGCACTAGGATAAAATAATTGGGAAAAAGAAAGAAAGGAAGAAAAAAGTTAATATTAACCATTAAGCTCTATTTAAGGAAGTTGATAAGAATAATTAAGTTGTAATTTCAATCTAAAAAATTATTAGAATTTAGTGCAGCTACTTGTATGGTATAATATATTAAATGACATGTTTTGTTTTTCGTTTTATCCCAAAGCCTCTTTGAGCTATAAAAGTTGCCCAATTGAAAATTTGAAAGTCAGGAAGGGTTGGACACTGCACGTTAATTCCTAAAGGCTTCTAAGCCGAACAATGGTCAAGCCCAAGCCAAACTATGGGCAAAGCCCAAGACCAAAGTGGGGGCACCATGTATACATTGTATTCAAGACTTAAAATCACTAGCATACTCTCCCAATTTAGGGCACAAAAGTCAAAGAACTTGTCGAAAACAAACAGGGATGTTTGCATAGAGGTTGATAAAGATTTAAAGGCAACAGAATCTATAAGGGAATCAAGTAACCAAAATTTGCCAATATTTTTAAATGGTTGCTTTTTATTAGTTTTATAAAAATAACAATTCCTAAAATAAAATGATACTTTAAAAAAAGCCCCACATTCTGTTTTTTTTTTTTTTTTTGGATGAAAATAAAGGTCTAATTGCACATGATGATTCTTGTCAGAGAAAAGATCATAGGACTTGTTCATACTACGTAGATGGGCTAGAAATAGGGAAGAAGACTAAATGTGGTCGAGAAATACTGGCTAATAGTGCAAACATGAGAAAAATAGTACTTTGAATATAAAGTAGAGGTTCAATATAATTGTAATATATATTGATAATTCAATAATTTGTCAATAATTGAAAAAGAGAATTCTATTAAAGATGTCAGAGAGTATCAATTGAATTTTAAGGCTTTTTGCATCAAATTTCATTGGGAAAATTGCTTCATACTTGGGATGTCGTACTATTGCATCCAGATTTGAAGAGCTGACATCCATTTAGAAGGTAATTAAACTGGTAATTAAACTTTTATTACAAAACTTCTTAACATATTAAGATTCAAATATTTCATAGCCATGAGTGGACAGTACATTTAGATATACTGAAGCTGTCTCAAAAAGCTCCTTACAATATATTCAAACTAAACAAACAATACCACTGAGTGGAATTATTCCTGCAAATAACAACAAAAAGAAACTGCTACAAGTGAGAGGTAATGATATATGGCTATATGTAAACAAGAAGAAAGTAAACCAAAATCCGTTGGATCTGTCCATTGGCCGAGGTTCTTCATGAAATGCTTATTTTGACACTGCACTAGCAATGCTTTTCTTGTTGGGTTCAAAGATGTATTTAATCAGGGAGTCCTTGATTGACAACAGCTCAGGGAATTCTTTCTTCAACTTAGATGCATCCATTTCATTGTTGCTTCGAGGTGCAACAAGAACTTTGGCTTGTTCTTCCAATGTAAAGTTAACCCATTTGAAATTAGGGTCAATGTAGTTCTTGTACAGCTCCAGAACCTCATTATGACTCACAACACCAGGGTTTGTGAAGTTCCAAATGCCCCTGCGGTTCCTTTTGGCCAACTCAATTGACATGGGCAGCAGCTCATCCAACACAGTCATGCTGTTTGGAATGTCAACTACTTTCTCATATTGTGTAATCTTTCGGACAAAGTTCCGGGGGTGGCTCAGATTGGAGGATATTGGCATTCGGGCTCTGAGGGTGCAAACATTGTCATATTCATTCAAAAGATCTTCAGCCTGGCAACAAAATGAAAAATAAAAACATTACTATATATCAAGAAATTCTCAAAGTGGAATGGCAATCAAAAGGGGCAGTGAAAGAACTTACCACAGCTTTGGATTTGGAATAGAAAGAGCCAGTGTAATTAGGCTTCTCTTCCTCCTTAAACCCAATTCCTGACCCCATTGGATGTTCTGCATCAAATTCAAAAATACAGCCACTACCATAATTCATCATTAGGAGGCCATGTTCTCTGCAGACATCTGCCAAGTTTAATGTACCAACCACATTGGTCCGAATTGTCTCAACTTTATGACTCTCACACCAATCTGCATTAGGCCTGCCGGTCAATCCAGCAGCATTGAAAACATGGGTTGGTTTAACAGTCTGAATTTCTTGCAAGAGTTGTGACCGTTCCTCCAAACGTCCCTTCCCATACACAAACTGTATCCCTTGCTTCTCACAAAGTTGCCCAAGAAGACCCCCAAGGTAACCTGTTCTACCATAAATCAAAAACTTCAGACCTCCCTTCTGAGTAGAGGGGTTGTTCCTTGGACTTCGGACTACCGTTCCGTTCGCAATAGAATTGTTTGCCACAAAAGAGGAAGCAGAATTTCTGTTATGAGGCCCATCACACTTTCTTTCAATTCCAGGCACCATTAGCATTTTTGGATGAGGAAGCAATGCTCCAGAAACATCACCCCACCAGTCAGAATTGTTGAGATACCATTCTATGGTCTTTTTTAGACCCTCTTCCCATGAAGTACGTTCAAACCATCCCAAAGTCTTCAACTTCTGAACATCCAAGAAGTATCTTTGGTCATTAAAAGGCCTATTCTCCACATACTTAATATGGGTTTCAGGGTTCAAAGAGAAAAGTTGGCAAATTTCCTTAGCCACATCAATCACTCTTCTTTCTTTCTGTGTGCCAATGTTGTAAACATGGCCAACTTCACCCCTGTGGAGAATGGTTTCAAATGCTTCAGCAACATCTTCACAGTAGAGATAGCTCCTCACATTAGAACCATCCCCATGAATTGGTAGAGGCTGTCCCTTCATGGCCAAAAGAATGAATTTTGGAATCAACTTTTCAGGGAATTGGTTAGGCCCATAAACATTGTTACCTCTAGTAGTGATCACAGGCAATCCATATGATCTCCCATATGCCATGACAAGCATTTCAGCCCCAGCTTTAGTAGCAGAATAAGGGTTTGTGGGAAGGAGTTGAGAAGCCTCAACGTTTCCCATGACAGCATCCTCATCTGTCTCCCCATAAACCTCATCAGTGCTCACATGGATGAACCTCTTGATTTGACCAGTGACTTTGCAAGCCTCGAGAAGGACATGAGTGCCATAGATGTTGTTCTTTGTGAACTCGAAGCTGTTGCCAAAAGAGTTGTCAACATGAGTTTGTGCTGCAAAGTGCATGATGGTGTCAATGGACTCAGAGAGGAGAATGTAGTTGACAAGGTCAGCAGTGGCAATGTCTCCCTTGATAAACTTGAAGTTTTGGGCTGATTTTGAAGGAAGAATGTTCTTCAAGTTTGAGCAGTAGTCAAGCTTGTCAACGACAACAATCTTGTAATCTGGGTAGTTTCGGACAAGCCGATTGCAGAGATGGGAGGCAATGAAGCCAGCTGCTCCAGTAATGAGGATGTTCTTTGGTTTGTATGTGGTGGCCATACCTAACCTGGCTGCAGACAATTTGGAATGCAAAACATTCACTCAAAATGAAACGAAAATACGTAGAAACTAAAACAAAATCCACGCTCAGAGAAACATATATAGGAGAAACAAATAAATCATCATGCAGTGGCATAAATTTGAAAAAAAAAAAAATTTGACTCCACTATCCTAAAAAGGGTTTAGTATTTAATTAAGTAGCAAAGAATCAAGAAGAAAGAGTTGAGGTATGAGGACATGATGGTCAAAAAGACACCGGTATCAATGAATATTTAGTTCAATTTTCCGTTCAACAAGCATAAAATTCTTCTCATAGTTATACTTTCATATGTGAGGTTTGTTTGAATACCACTTATTTTATTAAAATTAAAAATAAAAAATTATTACTGAAAGTACTGTAAATAAAGGTAAAAGTTAGTTAAAATAGTATAATAGGTCTATAAATAGTATCAAAAAGTTCAATGAGACTATGAATAGTAGCAAAAATAAACTGAATAATAAAATAATTTATAATTTATATTGGTTCCTAAACCCACCGCACTTAATGGGGTAAAAAAAAAAAAAAAAAACCCATACGCATTGTTTGTGTGCACAAAAGAGAATTTGTGTACACTCATGTGCACGTGTGTGTGCATGCATGGGTCGTAGATATGGATATGTTATTAATGTATTGGTCAACGGAAACTAGAAAAAGGAAAATTATATCAATAACAAGAAAAAGAAATTCCAAAGTGGAAAAGTTTTAAATTTTTAGGAGAGAATAAAATGATTTCAACCAACCAATTATGCCTCCACCTCCACGTAGGGGGAGGAAAAAAAAGAAAGAAAAGTACAAGCCTCTGTTGTTGTTTTCCCAAGAAACAAAAAAGAAAAAAAAAAACCGTTTTCTCTTGAGTTAATAAAGAGAAACTTATTTATTTATGGAAAATGTTAATAAGTATTGCCGGGAGCTTGTTAATGTTTCATTTTATGGGTTTTACTTAAAAAGTATAAAAAAATTATCAAAAAAATTACTAAAAAAATAAAAATTATCAAAAGTTGCAAAAAGTTACTATAAAGTTATAAAAAAGTTGTTATTAACAGACACTTTCTAGTGCACGTTAACACCTTTATTTATTTATTCAATCAAGAGAAAAACAAATGTCAAAAGAACCAAGTAATGTAATTTAAACCCAAAACTAGCTAGATATACGCCTGCAAACAAACCTCGTATTCAGAATTCAATATATGAATACTTTTTCAATATATTTTGAACCTATAAACTATTAAACTCACATTCACCCTTTTCTTATAAGAAAAATGGTGTGTTATTTGACTTAGAAATATAACTAAATTAGAAAGTTAGTTTATAAATAAGATACCATATAATTCAAACTACAAGAAGATTAATCTTTACTTGAATAAACTTAATTAGAACTAAAAATCTAGGCTATCCCCAACCTAAGGGTTTGTTCGGTTGGAGGAGTGAAAAAGTGAGAGGATGAAAAATTGTGAGAGGATGGAAAAGTGGGAAGATGGAAAATATTTAGTTTTCTCTCTTGTGTGTTCGGTTGGAGGGGTGAAAAAGTGGGAGGATGGAAAATGTAATTTATATAAATTGACTATTATACCCTTATTACATGTAAGATGTTGAAAAAAAAAACGTTCAGATGTTGAAAAAAAAAAACTTTCAGACAATAACGTTGAAAAAAAAAGAAAAAAAAAAGTTCTTAGTAACGTTGAAAAAAAAAAAAAAACGTTCAGACAGTAACGTTGAAAAGAAAAAAAGAAAAAGAAAAAAAGAACCTTCTCAGTAACGTTGAAAAAAGAAAAAGAAAAAAAAGAACACGTTAGGTGGGATGGGGGCTTTTTAGTAAAAGCATCCATCTCAATGTTTTCTCCCATCATTTTCCTTCCAATTTAGGAGGAAAATTTTTGTGGGCCCGGGAGGAAAATTTTCCTCCCGGTTTTCTATCCTCCCTTTCTTTTCTCTCCAAACGAACAGTGAAAAATGTCTATTTTCCTCCCTTAGTTTTCCATCCTCTCTATTTTCACTCCAAACAGACGGGGCCTAAAAGTCTATTTCACTAACCCAAACCTAAATATTTTTTGGTTTTGGGTGCCCAACTATGGACTCCCCTTGATAGATAAGAGAATACAAATAAAGAGAGAGAGAGACTTACAAAGAGAACCGGAGTTGGATTGTAAGAGAAGAGAAGAGAAGAAAAAAGAGCACTTTAATTTCAAACAAGTAGAGATGTTTGGTTGAGAAATAAAGGTAGTAAGAATGGGGTATTTATATTGATAGTTCACAGTTATGATGGGTTAGAAAATAAGTGGGCTTTGATTGCGAGTGAAGAATTTTGTGAGAGTAATGCTTATCATCTACCCCCACAATGGGCATGGGGGAAGACAAGACAAGATGCATGCTGGTCTTCCCTAGACTTTTATATCTTTCTCTGTTTTTCGAGGAAATTAAGAAAAAGAGAGAGAAGGCTAGGACCAACATAGTTAGTTTTAGTGAGTAATTCAAATTTCAAATAAGGTACTTACCAAAGTTGTACTTTCCTAACTAATCATTCACGTACTGTATCTAATTTGTCAAGTTTTATTGATTGATTCTCGAAGAAAAGAAAAAAAGAAAAGAAAAAGAAGGGCAAGTGGAGATTTTTCTTTCTTTTCTTTTTGTTCTTGAGAATTAAAAGGGGAGAGAATTGAACTTTGAGTTTTTGTGAGAGATTCCAATTGTAACTTACTCTGCAATGTTATTTATTTATTTATTATATAATTTGATAGTTGAAAGAGGAATATGTAAATTCTAAACTGTTTTAAGCTAGATAATAAAAAGTAATCACTATGAAGTAGACCTCATAAAAAGAAATTACATGACCTCATAAAAAGCAAGAGAGGTGCTACGTCCACAACATTTTTACAACAAATCATAGGTGGTTAGTTGTTATTGGTTCAAATTTGAACTTAACATCAAGATTACTTTTTTGCCCCAACAATAACAACTAGTAACATCCTGCCACTTAGGATTTGTTATAAAAATGTTATAAAAATATTGTGGACATATCATTTCTCAAAAAGCAATTACATGGTTGTATTATAAATCTTGCCATGTATTAATAATCTTTAGTTATACACTTTCCAAAATAATTCGGGTAATTTTTCCCTTATTTGTGTATAAATATATTTATTTTTGGGTTACTATTTGTCACATGGTCATATTAGCCCAGTGAGATTGGCCGAACCTTACTAGAAAATGCACAAATGAGAAGCTACAAATTCCAATTTCCAATATATTACATTTAGGAGTGTTCGCGGTGCGGTTTTGGGCCATTTTTAGCACTGCACTTTGCGGTGCGGTTTAACTAAAATCATAACTGCACCGTACCTTATTTTTGCAGTCACATGTGCAGTGTGGTGTGGTTTAGAGTTTAACCAAAATCATAATCACACTGCACCTCATTTTTGCGGTCACATGTGCAGTGTTATGTATAAGATAAGGTTTGAAGTTGATATATTTTTCAAATTTTAGGCATTTCCTACCCATCCCAAAACTAACTTTTCCCTTTTTTTTTTTTGGCCAAGTTTTAAATTATTTAGCTAGTTTTTATTTTTATTTTTGTTTTTATTTTGGGTTATCTTTTCTAGTCAACACTTGTTAGGGCTATCAAACTTTTTTTTTTTTTGAAAGCTAGGGTTATTAAACTATTAATAATATATTTAATATTAAAAATAAATAAATATATTAATATATAGAGAGGGTACGGTGCGGTGTGGTTTGTGCAGTTTTCTTATTATAAAACTGCAAACCGCATTATACCATACGGTGTGGAGCGGTGTATTGTTACTTGTAGTGCAGTGTAGTTATGCTATTTTGCGAATGGTTTTGGTGCGATTTTTGCGATTTGTCCGGTTTGGTGAACATCCTATTTACATTATTTCTTAGCAGAACCCTTGTGTTCGCAGAAGAAATAATTGGGTAGTTAGGTTGGGAAAAAAAAATTGGCGATCACTTCCCAAAATAAACCGACTAATTGTTTTCCTTATTTGTGTATATGTATTTATTTTTGGGTTATTATTTGTCACGTGGTTGTACTAGCCTAGTGAGATTGGCGGAACCATACTGAAAAATGCACAAATGAGAAGCTACAGATTCCAATTTCCAATATATTTCATTATTTCTTAGCAGAACCCTTGTCCTTGTGTTCGCAGAAGAAATAATTGGGTGGCTAGGTTGAAAAAAAAAAAAAAAATTGGGGATCATGAAAGATTTTGGAAAATTTTTGGAGAGGACCCACTTCACGGTTAAAATTTTATCCTTTCTTTTTGTATTTAACAATATACATACATTGTGCAAAAAAAAAAAACAATATACATACACTATTTAATATTTTAATTAAATACCGTGCTATTATATATATTTTATTTTTCATAAAATTAATTTAAACAATAAAATATATGAAATTGTGAGTTAACTATAATGATGAGTTGGAAGCTTGGGTTGACGAAGAATTTGATAAATCTCCTTATAAACATTAAAAGAAAAAAAAAGTAAAAAAAAAAAACTTACAAAATATTTATATTATGAGACAAAGATGGGCTGTCTTCTCTTCAGGATAAACATACATTTAGCCCCATTCGCGTAATGCAATCGGTCTATTGTTTAAGGAACAAGAACAACAAATCATGAGAATAAGGAACATATAACTTTTGGACATTCAGAAAAATTCCTCGAATCTACTATATTGTGGCTCAAATGAGTGTTACGTGCACTTTCGGTCACATGACATTTTTAATACTAATACAACTTGTTTGGAGAGATTTGTTCAATCTGATTTGGAGGAGACTTTCTCCATGATTTATATAGATTTTTTTTTTGTCAAGTCCATAGATATAAAAAGAGTCTTAATCGATTAAGTTTTATATTATATTATATTATATATATATATATATATATATATATATATGTGTGTGTGTATATATATATATCTTGTTACATATTTTGGTCATTCAATAAGTTGTGTATATACTAAGGGTTTTGCAATTCAATTGAAAATTCTTAATATTTCTTAGGAAAATGTCTAGGTTCAAATTCCCCCTCCCTCTTGTTACTAGGAAAGTTTCAAAAAAATCAGTTTAGTATATCTTTTATTACAAATAATAAAGTGAAATTTATAAATTAAACACTTAATCTCCAATTCTATGATATTGGAGATTGACAAAATTCTCCGATATATCATAAAATAAATTCAGGTCATCAACTGTTTTATATATAACTCAATGACATTACTTAGTTATTCTCTATAAGAGAATTAAAATTCGAATCCTCATTTCTCTACTTAATATAAAAAATAAAATAAAAAATTCATCCTAGCTAGCTTTTTTTGTTTTGTTTTTTTTCTTTTTTGATAAATCGAATTGACTCCAGTTTCCAACGTAATGAGATTGACGAGAGTAATTCAATTTTCCTACTCTAGTTTTTCATCCTATTGTGGAATGTTGTATGCTATAAAAGCATTGACCAAATTAAGTCTACAATATTGTAGAATAGACTCTAGTCTAAAATTTGGGACTTGAATTGGGTCTATATCTTGAAACTGGATCCAAGCCTTCCCTGCCATATATTAGAATTGGCTATAGTATTTCAATATGGAAGGCTTCTTATCGTAACAGGATCAACCAAAGCCGACAAGATGGTAGACTTAATTGCATAAAGTCTCACACGTAATGAATTAACAGTACAGTCTCCCACTATCAAAGTCTCCCATTATCAAAGGTTCGATTCACAGCCTTATAAAATTGACCAAAGTTTCCAATGTAACCGAATTCACAAAAGATTTACTAATTAATGTCTTCCACCCCATTGGATATTTTAACTAAAGTTTCCAACGCCATAGACCGTTGGTGCCATTCAATCTCATGCCTCTTTGCAAAATGGATCTAAAAATGAATAGAAGGCCGAAATTGGACTGAAAAAATGGGTGACCTTTAAACATGAAGCAAACAACAAAAATCAATTGATATCTTGGTACGCTGATAAAGAACTATGATCAAGAGTGTATGTCATACAGTGGTAGAGCCACGTTAGGATAGAAAGGGGCTTTAGCTCCCCCCAAAATATTTGAAAAAGAATTAGTGTGTATATATATATATATATATAGTGGAGTTATTTTGATGAAGAAATGCTATATTCATAAAATTATAACCAGTAGTAATTTACCACTTAAGATTCATTGTGAAATTGTTATAAAAATATTGTGAATATAACACTTCTCAAAAAATTATCCTCCTCTATTAGATAACTACGTGTGTGGTTAAAATCTTTTCTACATAAGCAAGTGTGTAGCCGTGAAAGCTACTCCCACTTGACCACGTACTTTTATTTTATTTTTAATTTGTTTGATTTGACCATTCTCATATGTTTGATTTGTTTTTAAAATATTAAAACAATCAATATATCATGACATTATAAATTTAGACGTTTAAAATATATTACTCTTATCATTTAATGTATATATAAAACTATATAAAATCTATTTGGTTGTAGTTATTAGATTTTTTGTATATATTGAAATTTAAATGATTGTTTGTCTTTTATTTAGCAATTTTTAAATTATTAGTATTTTTTTTAAAATTTTAGTCATTATATTTAATGGATGATAATTTAATTTGAAAAATCTAGGTTCTTGGACAAATTTAGGAGACAGTAATTCAGAAATGATACACTTTTGGGTTCTAGTTATTAAATTGTATGTATATTACCATTAGTATAGATATGATTAATATATACACAGAGAAAAAAATTAATTGTTCACTGTGAAACTCACTATGAAACTCTCTAAAAAAAAAATCATAAACAATTTATGTTCATCTTAGAACTTAACTAGAAAGCCATGAGCCAAAACCTATAAATTAATTGCTTCCGTACGTGAGGGTTCTTGTAATATCCACACATTTAAAAAAAATGGTAGAAAAATATATTTATATTTGTAATAATAAATGATTTACCTTCGGTTTTAATTTAAACTCAAAATATCTATACTTCATAATATATACTTATTCCCTTCAAACCATGATAATTCTGGTAACAATGTCTTTGTGATAACCTAAAAAGATTAAGACGTTGGAGACTTGACTTACAACTAAAATGGCAAAATAATCTTCTCTCTGAGCATATGTTTGAATTTTTTTTTCTTCTTTTTTGAGGAAAGTTTGAAAGTTGAAACAAGAATAATAGAACTACTGAGCATGAATTGCTGGAAAGTTAGGTGGATTTTGAGAGATTGATCAATACGTGTAGAACACACTATTGTTTTGCCATAGAAAATTTTATGGAGAATAAAGTTGTGTTTGTGTTATGTATACACTGTATTTAACACTAGAGAATTTTACTCTCTCTAGAGAGATTGATCAATGCAATACGTGTAGAACGCACACCATGTATCAGACTGATATGATTGTAATTATTATTATTATTTCTTTTATATGGTTTTTGGTTTTGAACTAAAACTCTTGTACGTTGCAATTCACACTTGTTTTGCACAAAATTAAACGAATCTAGGTGATGGGTTGCTTTACTTGCTTGTGGTGAGAATCACGTTGGAGAGTTTCTCTTAGGATATAAAAACTTGTTTTCCACGGATGACTAAGCCCATACCAAAGTTTCTTTGTTAAAAGAGAAAAAAAAAAAATGAAAAGTTGAAATCACGTTGGAGAGAGTTGTTAAGATACGAAAACTTGTTTTTCCAGGCCAAAGTTTCTATGGTCTTTGGTCATTTCTTTGAAGGAAACATGTGACATGACATCACCTTTGGGATCCTTTGTGTTCTTTGTTAACATCAAAATGTGACTTTTCTTACATTTGTGTGTTCTTTTTTTGGGTTTAATTAACTTGTGTTCCTTTGTTAATGTGAATATGTTACCCTTGCCTAAAAGATTTCCAACTCTGGTCTCGGCTTGACCAGTAAACCATTTCGCAGGATTCTATGTTTTTTCAGTCTTTTTGTTTTTTGTTTTTAAGTACACCAAGTCTTTACAATTTTTCTTCAAAAAAAAAAGTCTTTATAAAATATGTTAGTTCATTTAAACCAGGAGCGGAGTCAGGACTTTGATATAGAGGTCCAAAACTTAAATCAATTTTTTTTATCATTAAAGAATAATCAATACACAAAATTTTAAAACAAAATTAATACATGAAAAGTAAAACTAGCATCCACTATTAACAAAATAACAGATACAAATAAATGTTTTTACTATTTTCAACCCCCCCGCCCCCCTCCCTCCCGTTTTTTGATTATCAAAAAAAAAAACGAAATAATTTATGATCAATCAAAATGAAACTTGATATTCTTTTATATCATTAGATTCATTGATGACTAACTTTGTACTAAATTTCACCGCAATTCCCTTTTGATGTACAAAATTAAAGAGTGTTAGATTATCATCTTTTATGTAAATTATTATTGTAAAACCTAGTTCCAATAATATTTATGATTGAAGATGCTCATTGCATAGTTATAATAAATATTTAAAAAAAAAAAAACTACAAGTAAAATCATTCTATAAACAAATTGGTAGACTATATTGATACTTGCCATTGGCAAAACTGTCAAAAAAATTAACAATTTTTTTTGAAATCTAAAGTATGCTATTAATGGTGAACTTCCATTTTTCATAATTTTTTTTTTCATGAATTGTGAGTTGTTGTGAATGAAACTTGTTGACTAACAAATAATTTCATCAATTCTAAAAGGATTAATATGTCTGTTGAAGATCTAGAATTGTGTTAAGATAAAAAAAACTTGGCTCACTTTCAAACTATATCTTGGGATGGTTTAATTTCACCATAAAGTTTCAAACTTTAGATTTTATCCCATAAAGTTTTATTTCAGTAGCCTCTCCACCCATATTTTCTATTAAGTATCATATAAGCTTGCAACGAGTGTTTAATTCAACCAATAAAATGATGCTCATTTTTATTATGCCATGTTATTTTGAATTATTGAATTTTTTTAGGTTACAAAAATGATGTGACATCATTTTATTTGTTGAACTAAATATGTGTGATAAGCTTTTATGGTATTTGACAAAAAATGGATGGGAGGTTATTGATGCAAATATAATCAAATTTTAGTGGAATAAAATTTAAATTTTGAAATTTTAAGGTGTAAAATCAAAACACTCCCAAACTTTTGGGGTGTAGTTTTCATTTTAGATTTTTAGCCAAACAACTTTATTATATGTTTATTAAATCAAAGATTTGATTCTTTGTAATATGAGAATTTTTTGCATTATATCTAATCAATAATGGTGCTCAATTGCAAAGTCACCTTATTGCTGAAAAAATAAAATTAAAACACTCAAATAATCCTTTATGTGGGGTAGACAACTTGGTAACACCAAATTTGGAAGTCTCAAACTTTTAGTTATTTTCTAATTTGGATTCTAAATAAGTGAACTAACAAAATTTCTTATGAAACACAAAGTTACAACGCATACATTTCCCTTTTTTTAGCATAGATCTGTTTAGGAAGGAGTTCACTGTTCACATATATGAATTAGGGGGCCACTTTAATCTTTTGATGTTATTTAGAAGTTTTGAATATCAAATTGTCTTAGGAGTAGCCATAGCATCTATAGACATTGATAGTTCTAATAGGAGCAGGTCCTCAATATCATTGTGAAATAAGGAAATAAAAATTTAAAACTGATCAGTCACCTTCATGATCCTTAATCATGAAGAACTTGTTACGTCAACGTAACAACAACAACATTTACTCTCCTTACACAATTGATCCACGGAAAAGTAATCAAATGAAAATTTTGGAACTCTAAGAATATTTCCCAATTGAAGTTGTGAGAATTTAAGGTGAAAAGATGTAATTTCTCCAAGTTTTTGCTTATCTAAATAGGTTATCATTTCCATATTTCCCTTCAATTAATACTTACAATAGGCATAAAAGATTCAAAAAAGAAAAAATATTTTCTCTTATTGGGATATATAGTTATATTTATATACACACACGTATGCATGTATGTGCTTGAATATATACATATTTGTACAAATGCATGTGAAAATACACAAACGTATATATGAGCGCATCTATATACATATTTGTGCACATGCATGTCTTAGTTAACCAAAAATAAGGGAAAAAGATTGTAAAATAAAAAAAAAAAAGGTTTTTACCCATAAAATTTTTATGAGATCAGCATACATTTAATTACAACAACTGACAATGCCTTTGTTTGCTGTTCTCCAAAAAAAAAAGAAAAAAATTAATAATAAAATTTTCTTTTTTATTTTTTATAAGTAAAGAGAACCCTTAAGTAATTCAGTAAAAAAAAAAAAAACCATTGCATTCTAAATAAGTATAATAAATTGATCACGTACATACGCACATGCAAGCCTTATTTTTAGAATTGCATATAATTTTTTTTTTGTTTTTTTGGTAAAGGAATTGCATATAATTAATTCACCATAAACACGTGCACAGACACATGGAGTAATCAATCTACAAATCTTATTAAATTAATGATAGTTTTTTTTTTATGTAAAAGAAGCTCATATAATTCTACCTACAAAGTGATCAAACTTACTAGTGGATTCAAGTTAATTTATTTAGCTTGAAAAATATCTTTCATTTAGGGTCTGTTTGGATACAGCTGAAAACTGAAAACTGAAAACTGAAAACACTGTAGAAAAATAATTTTTAAATGTGTAAATAGTATCGTGAAACTCACTTTTAATTAAAAAATTGTTGAAAAGTACGTGAACAGTGCGAGCACAATACGTGAACAGTGCACGCACAGTAACTTGTCCCCTAAAAGTAAAAAAGGGCAGCAGGGGAAAAAAAAGAAAAGGGAAAACGCTGAACGCTGGACACGTTCAGCGCTACCCAAACCAACTCTTAATAAAGGATTTAAGATTGAACTATGATGATATAAAATCGAAATACATTGATGTTTCGGCTTGATGCTAAGATAATTTATGTGAACCCCAACTTTGGACAGCTTAAGATTGGGCCAAATATTGTGCACTAACTTGGGGCAATGTTGTGATGGTTTCATAAACAATAATTTCATTATTTACATAAAATTCTCTTTGAAAATTTGTTAATAACGTATTTTAAGTTGTTTTCTATTTGGTAATTCTATAATAGAAATTCATAAATGCTCTAATTTATACAACAATAATAGCAACAAAGCTTTAATCCTAAACCTTTGGGTCGGTTATACATCCTCAACCGACTAATTGGCTTGTCAATACTTATAAGCAAGAATTCGAGACATGTTCCAACTTTTTCTATAGGAAAATGTTTTCCTGAATAAAATCTAACCGTCTAAGACTTTACTTCAAAGGTAGAAGGCAAAATTTTCCAAGATTTTATTTTCTATTCCAAAAAGTTTAGTGAAACAAACACCAATCGATAACTATGTTGGAATGAGTTCATCTATCAAATTTTTTGTTTCACTTTATACTCCACAAGTTGTGGCATGTTATGCGTCTATTTTTGTTTATTCTAAAATATTTTGGTTATTTTATAAGAAAAATAAGAAAGTACGTGATAAGTTGTGATTAATGGAGTAAAAGGTGAAACAAAATATTTGTATTCAACTATATATGTTGGCCTTAGCAACATACAAGCTTACCCATTTTTGGTGAGGTACAACCCCATCCCACCATTCTCCCCCCCCCCCCCCCTCCCCCGAAAAACCTTTCATTTTTACATCAAAACTATTAGTCATGAAGAAAATCCTTAAATATAGGACATCATCGTTTAAAACTTTAAACTATTATATTTTTTAATAATTTCTTTTTTAAACTTATACATTAGATTGCAAGAGTCTTGTAACTTAATTGATTGACATCTTCTAGTATTTAGGGGTCAAATCTCCCATCCCTGTTATAACTGTCAAATATATATATATAAAAGCTTCCACATTGTCTTATTTTTAAAACTAAGTTAATTGAAATTTTAAAAAATTGCATTTTTTAAAGTTGTATTTTACTTAATTTATTCAAAATTCAAATAAACAAATAATCAAACTATCCAAAATAGACACATATAAAATTGAAATTTCTAACAATTATTAGTGTTAGAAATTGTTTTAAATTCCTAATTTGGCTTTGATTTGTGTTTTCTTGATGTAGAAGGAATAGTTATACATTTTTAAATAAGTAATGATACTATTTGTCTATGAATGAATTTATTCATCATTTCATTGTTAACAAAAGAATGTATTCCTTATTCACCAAGGAATGAATATTGAAGTTTTATAGTAGACATTTTCTCAACAAAAAAAAAAAAAAAAGGTCTTATAATAGTCAATAGACAATACTACAAATGGTTTGATTGCTTTGTCCCAAAGCCCAAAGGTCCTCCCACATAGGAAGAGACTTTTGATTAGTTTGAGAGAGTCATAAAGAGATTTTGTTTGTTGTGAGTGTTCCTTGAGTGTGTAAAAACTTTTTAATCTCTCTTTGATATAGTGATTTTATCCCTTACCATATGTGGATATAGTCTATTGTTTGAACCACGCAAATATTTGATATTCTTCTCTTGTACGTGGTTGTGTCAATTTTTATATTCCTATTATATTTTTGGAAATTTTAAAAAAATGGGTAAATTGCAAATTACACCCCTAAAATTTGGGAGTGATTGGATTTTACACCCTGAAGTTTCAGAATTTGAATTTTATCCCTTAAAGTTTGGGGTGTTTTGGATTTTACACCGTAATATTTCAGAACTTGGATTTTAGCCCCTAAAGTTTAGGGTTGTTTGGATTTTACACCCCAAAACTTTAGGGAGTAAAATCCAAACATTTCTACAATATAGGAGGTAAAATCCAAATTTTGAAACGTTAGGGTGTAAAATCCAAATATCACCAAACTTCATGGAGTAAAATTCAAATTCTGAAACTTTAGGGTGTAAAATCCAATCACCCCTAAACTTTAGAGATGTAATTTGCAATTTACCCTATAAAAATTATAATAGTTTCACAAATAATCTTATGTGGCAAACTGACAATGCTATCCAAAAGCCTTTTCCACTGGCTTGGATAGAACTTATTGCTGAAAACTGAAAACTGAAAACTGAAAATACTGTAGCAAAATAATTTTTAAATGTGTGAATAGTATCGTGGGACCCATTTTTAATGAAAAAGTTGCTGAAAAGTGAAATTTGTGGGTTCATGAACAGTGCACGGATGCACTGTTCATGAGGAATTAGTCAACAACTACGGCTAAAAAAAAAAAAAAGAAGCTGAAAATGCTGAAACGCAAAACGCAGGATAAGTTGAATCCAAACGCCCTCTTAATTAAATACTTAGCTAGATTGAACAAAAATTTTCTAATCTCTAGCATTGACCAAAAATTGATTAGAACTAAAAATATGGGCTAACCTAGTTTTTTTTTATTTTGTTCTCCCCAAAACTACAAACCTACATCACTAACCCAAATGTGAATATAATTTGGACTGCCCAGCCATATGTATACCTTTAAATAAGAGAGATCGAGAGACTTACAAGAGATCTGAAGTTTGATAGCAAGACGAGAGATCACCACCTTTATTTCCGACAAGTTGAGGAGAGAGAGAAAAGGAGAAGTCTGAGAGTAGAAGGTAGTAATAATGAGCTATTTATATTGGTGGTTCATTGAATTTATGGGTAAGCAAATAGGTAGGCTTGGATGGCCTGTGAAGAATTTGGCTACCTAATATTTGTCATATTGAAAGAGCTAAAGTTTGCTCGCTAAAGGAGGAGAAGGAGACATATGGCAGTATTTCGTTAACATGGTTTGCTTTCTTCTTATGGCACATGAGCATGAAAATAGAGACAAATATGGTTAGTTTAAGATGTTGACAACAACCAAACCATTCGTTTGGTTGGAGGGGTAGAAAAGTGCGAGGATAAAAATGGGGAGGAGGTGAAAAAGGATAGGAACAAAAGATATATTAGTTTTCTCTCAGCGTGTTTAGTTGGAGAAATAGAACCAAGATGTTAGGTTTAACAGATAGCAATTCTAGAGAATGACCACATGATTTTTTGTGTTTCTCTCAAACGTATTATTTTTCTTGTGATTCCGGTGTGAATATAAGCTTCTATTTATACCTATAGGGTTATGTTTCATCAAAATGCACGTATAGAGAGTTAAAATGTTTCATTAAACCGTTAACAAGGCTTGAAACCTCTTCAACCTTTCGGAACAGTCACTAGAAAATTCTATAGAAACTCCTGTTTTACGATTTTTGATCGGTTGAAAATTACTTTTGATCGGTTGAACAGGAATCGAATAGTGATCGAGACATCCAGAAACTCCAGAATTTTTTCTTTACCATTTTCGAACAATCGAGCCAAAGCTTCGACCGATCAAAAATATTGATTTTTGAATTTTCACTTAGAAAATTCCAGAAGTTGAATTTTTACTTTATGAAACCATATTCTCCAAACTCAAACATCATTATCACAACCTATCTTTGTATATACCTATATATACAACAACTATTAAGGGACCGACCGAGTTATTTGGGTTAGTGAGTGATTTTTCCATGGTGGCTTTAGCGAAAGTTTTGGGTTCTTATTTCATTTAGTAGTATTTTTTATTCTTTAGACAAAAGAGTTTCAATTGGGTTTGGTTAGCCTAGAATCCTAACACGACATGAGTAACGACTAAGATTTGTAGAGCTTGATTCAAGTTTGATATTTTTTGGGTCCATGTTCAAAATATGTGTTTTTTAGCAGATTTGAATTCATGATTTTTTTAAAATTGAATAAATTAAATTTTTTTATTTAGATGTTGATGTGGCATTTATTATTTATTATTTTTGTTGTCACATGAGCTCTAAGTGTGCTAGTAATGCACACGGTTTGCCATATAGGAATTTTCCATTAGTGAGTTAACTGTATGGACCAAATTGATTGCAAATTGAAAATAACAAGGACCAAATTAATTGTTGTCGATGCCCCAGGCTCAAGACGGATAACCGTCGTTGGGCCTTCGTTCGACCACCCGCCGTTGTGACGCTCCAGCGTGCGCGGGGCTCGTTAGAAGCCCCTCTCGATGATGATCGTGCATGGTTCACATGGAGCTTCAAGTGCTCTCTCTCTCTCTCTTGGTGGAGGAGGGCAGGTGTCTACCTTTGGTGGTGTGGTGGGAATCTTGACCAAATTTTAAAGGATTACCAAAGGTAAGTGAAGTCGCCACCAGTCATTGGGTTTTTCTATGGTGTGATTGGTCACCTATTTCTAGTTGATTTTATTACCAATCCTAGGCTAAGAAAAATGACATTTTTCCTAATCTAGTATGGATGGCAAAAAATATTGATTCTTGAGTCCAGAAGTTTGGTTACTTGTGGAGAAGGTGTTTGGAACCCCACAACGCCTGTCTAAGGACAATCCTTTGTCTTGATAAATCCTTAATTTTTGGAGATTGACAGTAAAAACATGATTTTGGCATTGGTGGGCTTTGTATGCATGGGGACTTTGAGGTTTGGCTTTTGAAAGGGTGTGGTCCCAATCTATACTTTCCTAAGACATTCGGGCAAAGTACCAAATTTTCACGGCAAAAATCCATCGACATGTCACATTACTTTTGCGATAGAAATTAGGCATTTCTTTGCCTTAAGTGACATGAACTGTGACAATCACATTGGAAAGGGTGGAGCAGGTATATATATACATACATCATGTACAATGCTAGCACACAGAGCATGAAAGTATATGCCTACATCCCTAGAGCATGGCCCAAAATATAGGTGCAGGAAAATAAACAGGAGTCGTCATACCCTAGACATGATGACAAATGGTACAGGGCATGATATACCTAATACAACTCATCTAAGAGAAAATGAGGGAGGAAGGAAGGGGGTTTAAAAGAGTACATGACCAAATGGGAGAGGCTAGACCCCTAAACTTACTAAACATAGCTGCTTGGCTTATTGTTAGATGCTTGCATCTGCGCCCTTTTTGCTTGCGCCTAGGAGACCGAGCCCTAGCACTATGTGTCCTCGCTCCATGTGTGTACATGCAAAGGCACAGACAAGAAACAAGCAGACAAGCAATAGAAAGAAAAGATGCAAAGAGCATATGAAAGAGGCATAAAGCAGATAAACATGATAGACATGGTAAGCAACGAAACAAGAAAGCAAGCAAACAAGCAAGGAAGCAAAAAAAAGGGTGATGTTCGCAAGAGACAAATGTAGGTTCGGATCGAATGCCATAACTTCATTGTGTTGAAGCATGGACAACATACTAGCAAGCAAGACTAATGCATGGACACGTGAACAAGCGTGTAAAGATGCATAGAAAGCTAACGGGTTGCATAAACAAGCATGGTAAGTATAGCATCGTGCGGAGCAAAAAAGGAAAGGGTATGCACGGAGCAACTTGGCATCCGAAGATGCCTCCCAAGTGATTACACCCAAACTAGGCCTCAAGGGCGTCGGATGTAACCACACAACCATGAACCCGCTAAAGGCGTCAAGCATGACAAAGCCTAGAACTAGAGAGGCTAACATGGAAGATAGAGCATAGAAGCAAGCAAACATAGACATGCAACTAGGATGATCCAAACCCTTTGATATGGGCCAAGGTGTACGGATGATGACCAAGACCATAAAGGGGTTAAGATATAAATCCTACTGAATGGCCAAAACAGAAGAAAGAGAGACAAAAGTGAGAAAAGGGCTACAATAGCACATGGCATGACAAACATAGCCTAGGTTTAGGAACACAAATATGGCATGGAGCACACAAGCACATGGAAGATGGCATAAAGCACATAGAGAACATAGATTTAGCACGTAGGCATGTAAAAACATAGATCTAGTCATATATGTATATCAAACATGCATGTAAACATGTAGATCTAGCACATAAACATGGAAGAACATAAATCCAAGCATATAAGCATGTGAAGACAAGGATCTAACCATATAACATGGAAATGTACACATAAACACATAGATCCAAACAAGGCATAGCCAAAAACATTAAACAAGTATGTGAGCATGTAAACAAGATGTAGAACTAAGGAAAAGAAGATTGGGTACAAGAACACTACCTTGTATTTTTTGTGAAGAAGGAAGAATCAAGAAGCTTTGATGTGTTTTTGCATGTTTTTTGTGTTTGGAAGAGAGAAAAAAAAGGTGCAGAAAGCATTTAGGCACAGAGCAAAACTTAATAAATCTTTTTTTTTTTTTCTAGGAGGTGCCTAGGGCTATTTATAGCCTCAGGTGTGCTTTTCAAGGCGGCAGACCTTTAAAGGCCGCTACCTTGGAAGCTCGTCTAATCGGGTTGATCTTGACGCTTTTGGAAAGATCTTGACTTCCTAATACTAAAAAGGTATGGAACTTGAAAATTCAACGGTTGGATCAAAAGTTATGGCTCTAGGAAGTTAACCGTGCATCGATCGGTGCGTCAAACTAGTTTTCATGGTATCTCAACCTTTCTAACTCCGATTTCGACCCATGAATAGTTGTTGGACTGAGAATTTGATTATCTTTGCAATGGCTTTGGTTTCAACTTGTTCTGACAATCAGATCAAAACTAGGGTTTCTGGGCCCACCAAGGGTGTTTTGGTCATTTTGGTTGGAAAATGCACTTTGAGTACTTCGATGCCTAAACGGGTTGCGCCATATCATTTTGGATGTTCTCGTGGCCCTATGGAAAGAATAATATTTTTGAATTTTTCGGGGTTCAACACGCAAATCGAGGGCAAACAAAATACGGTATCAACAATTGTTTCCAAAATGTAGGGACCCAATTGACTATGACCTCAAAATGTAGGGACCCAATTGGTGTTTTGCCTATTTTTTAATTAAAAAGTTAAAATACTGCCTTTTAATTTTGGAAGGGAGGTTAATTTTAGAAACTTTCCTTTAAGCAAAAGGCAAGTTAGTACACAACATTTTTAATATCAATTTAGCATACTTTGGTTAAGTTGATGTAAAGGGGGAATATATATATTCCTTTAAGTTTGGGGTGAAATGTCATTCGCTTAAACCTCAAGAGAGAGGAATATAATTACCCATAAATAAAATAAATCGATAAAAAAGAGTCTCTATTGGTCTATCAATTTATACTAGTTAGAACCTCATGCACATGCATGAGTACAATTTTTTTTTAAAGTACACCCATGCCATATATATAAGTTTCAACCTAATAAACAACAATTGTTCATAGAATTATGTTAAAAGTAGATAAATTTGAATTATTTTTATGGGTTATTTATATTAGACTCCTCGTATTTTATACTGAAATAACTCACTTAACACAAAAATTAAAAAAAATTAAATGAGGCATATGATACAAAATTAAACTCTAATTGAAATCCAATTTGGATTATATTTCGATTTTCTCTCACATTTGGTTATATATATATATATGAGTCATTGAAAAAAAAATGAAATTGCATATTGTGGTGGGCTCATGTATGATATGGTAGGCTAATTTGAGAATGATGTGAAATTGTTTTATTAATAGCTTTATTGCAATAAAATTAAGCACATCTTTTTTTTTTCTTTTTTAATTTATGAAGTCTGCCCCATAATGATAAGACATGGATTTTATGAGTAAGCGAGATTTGAACCTAGATATCTTACTCAATCACAAAATTTTACTAATTGAGTGAAGTAGAATAGACAAAATAAGCTCTTTCTAATACATAAATTACTCAGTTTGTTTAAATGGAAAGCATTATTATTATGATAACTTATTTCACACCAAAAGTGCTTTGGAACCAATGAAAAACTTTGACACCATGTGGCAGTTATGATACCTACTTTCTTGGCTACCTCATGTTCTTTTTCCATGTAGTAGTCTTTTTTTCTAATGAAACTTTATCTTACCTATAAACAAAGAGTTTGGTGTGGGGAAGCCAAAAGAAGTTACAGTAATAGTTATCCTTGAAAATGTAATTACTAATTTTTTTTTATGGACCTTCTCTTTGAACTAACATTACTGCTGATTAAAAATTAGTTTGTTCCTCTTTTGTCCTGATTGGTTGGTTTATAATGCTGGAAACTACCCAAAAAATTATTTTACAAATGACCTGGAATAGTTTTGGTAAATGTAGAATGAGTACTTGATCAGACCTTTTATTGTGAAATACCTGCCATCTGCAGCACAGGTAAAATTGCTTTGATCATCTGTGCAAGGCATGATCTTTGGTTAAAATGACATGCTGCTCAGGCATCATATTAAAAAGATTGAACATACACGAGTCAAATTTTAACATACCTCCTCCAAGTTTTGAAGCTAGCCTCTACTGCAACATTGGGAGAATTAGCTTGGGTTAGGGTTTGAATTTTTAAAATTATATTGTTTAAATACACAAACAGAGAGGATTTTCTTGTATAATTGTAAAAGTTCTTGAGCTGAAATATTATGAAACGAAATGACGTTGTACCTGGAAGGAAGAGTTCTCTGTTTTGCAAAATTATTTCTGCTGCTCCTCGAAATCATAAATTTGGATTGTGGAATCATAAAATGGATACTGTTAGTTATGGATTTTAGAGTTTTAGGATAATATAATGCATTTGAGCTATTTATTTATGACTGCGATTGTGTATAATCTTAGAATTTTATCAATTGGACACAAGCCATGTCCTAGTATAATTGAACCATGACCTTACTCTTTACTCTTATTATTATTATTATTTTTTATTGAAGACCTAACTCTTTACTATCTCATTAGAGAAGAAAATATCATTTAAAGTAGAGCTTCTGGGCAGATAAATGCTCGTCGTATAAATATAACTAAAATTTTAGTTGAAGTCCAGCATCAAAATTTGTCAAGAAAAGGTGTAATGCTATATATATATATATATATATATATATATATATATATATATATATATATATAGTTTATATCATATTCTTATTTCAAGATTTGACCTGCCTCGTGAGATGTCAAGGACATATATATGAGAGTATAAAAAACGTGACCAATCAATTTTATGGGTCTATAGTTTTTTTTTTTTAATTTATTTTTATGAATCTATAGTTGATTTTATACATTATATGCTAATGTGTATATATAATGTACTTCTCACATGATGAGAGTGAACATCATAAGCGTGAGAGTCACCCTTATATAAGAGAGGCGTTATATATGCCCGTTACACCATATATTTCCTTTAGACATAAAGCATTATAAAGAATATTATTACCACTTAATTATTTTTTATATTTGATATAAACATGAACTTTTTTATTTTTATTTTTTGAGATGAAGACAAATTATGCAAACATAAACTTCTTTCTTTTTTGATAATTTGATAGTTGGGAATGAGGTGATTTGAACCTCAGATATCTCTATTGATACATTAGAAGGTGCCAATTAGTTGATGTATAAAGTTCTTAATTGTAAACATGAATTTGAGTGTGTCACATAAATTAATTAGCAATAATATATCTCTTTTTTGTGGTAATAAAGGAAACTCCATTAAGAAACTAACAGCTCAAACTACACAATCTTAATTTTGCATTATATTCTTTAATGCCATTGCCAAAACATCTGCACACTTATTTGCTTCACTATAATAGTGTTTGATTGTCAACAAGTAAGGCAAATCCACCTAGACATTCTTTTGAACTTTTCTTAAGGCAAACCACGGCATTAGCACCGAGTTAGTAATGATATATTCACATGTATATGACTCAAATAAAAGGAAAAAAAAAAAAATTTGGGTCGGAGGGCAAGTTACTGTTTTGTGGGATTTCCACTCATAGCCTATTTTTAAGAATGAAAAGTACTTTCATTTAAAAATAATAATAAGGAATGAATGAAAAGAAAAAGAAAAGTACTTTAGAGTTTAGAGCACTAAATTTCAAAATTCCCCACGTGGAAATCATCTTACGAATTACGAGCACACTTGAGACTAATAATTTTTTTTTGGGAAAGAATACGACTTATAAATTATAGGCGCGATGATTAATATATAATTTATAAACTCTTAACTTCTCTTTTTGCAATAGCAAGTAATAATGATATTTTATAAAGGTTCGATCGATGATTTATATATATAGATCAAAGATAGCAATTTAGACAGAATGTTTTTCATTTTTTAATAGCCAGACTTCAAAGTCATACTCATGAGAAGATCGATGGAAACGCACGCCACATTAAATATTTTAATACTTTTATTCAATAAATTTTAAATGATTTTTTCACCTCAAATTTGACACCTTTCTATTTAAGGGGGCCATAGATTTCATAGTAAGCATTTTTATTTTCACAATCCACATAACTAACTTCGATCTTTTCAAACAAAATGCGTATACACTACAGACAAATGGTCATGGAACCCAAAATTTTATAAATCAAAATAAATTAAAAAAATTATATACAATATGGATTGAGTTAAAGTTACATTTGATTTAATTTTTAACAATGTTATATATATCTTTCAATATATTTTTATTGAATGAATGTACCTTTTTGATAGATCCATCACTAAATTATATCATCTTCTTATACTTTTTAGAGAAACAAAACATGAGTTAGATTAAATAACAAATAAGATCTGATTAATATGGAATTTAGCATGCATGCTATGAGCAATGAAATCATATAATCCAAGGGTGAAAAATGTTTTATTGTAACTATTTGTCAATATTAGACAACTTAATAAAATTTATTGCGTTCTTCTAACAAAAAATTATTGTATTCATATTTTGACATTAAATCAAATCATTGGATCAAACATATTCTTTAACAAGATCTTATTTACTTTCTGATCCATAAAGTCATATTTTTTTATTAATATTTAAGTAGATTTAAAAAAAAATTAAACTTGTTTTTCCAAATAACAATTCAGACCATCTTAATATTTTGTAAATATGGAAGGTATAGGAAAGCAATATAATCCAAAAATAGATTTATCAAAAACACACCCAATAAAAAAGTTAGTCTTTCGCTTGAGAAGAAAAAAAAAAAATTCAGTGATATAATATTCACAAAAATTCGTGGGTAGTTCTCAGGGTGCGAGTGAGTCTCCTATCATCCCCTGTAGTATAGTTTATTCCCTTCTCCATGAGAAGGACATTTGTTCCCTCTAGTACTCTTAGTGCTAGGAGGGCTGGGTTTTGGTTGGTGCACTACCTTTAAGGCACCATGGAGGATCTTGCTCAGTGATGGAAGTAAATGTCACAGTCTAAAGAGGAGGGAACAAAGTGTGATCTCTCAAAAGACAAAAAGGCATTGGAATTTGTACTTGCCGCAAAGTTTTTCACCAGAAGATCGATCAACATTGAGGCAATGGCGAGAACTTTCAGACCAATTTGGTGTTCTAAATGAAACTTTGAAGTGAGCGTAGTAGGCGATAACATCTTACTAATAGCTTCCGAGCTGGAAGTGGATGGGGAGAAGGTTCTTCAAGGTGAGCTATGGGCTTTCGACAGACACTTGGTGGTCTTAAAACAGTATGACGGTTCATGCCCGGTCCAAGAACTCAGTTTCGATAGAACATCTTTTTGGGTCCAGATTTATAATTTGCCATTCTCGTTGATGATGGTGGAGGCCGTGTTAAGTCTTTGAGCAACTCTGGGTCCAGTTTCAAGACCAAAGGATAAGGCCGAGATGAAAGGTGGTAATTTCATGAGAGTCAGAGTGGCAGTGGACATCACAAAACCATTGAACAGGGGCAGAATGATTACATGGGATCAAGGTAGAGAGGGCTGGGTTTCGTTTATGTACGAGCAGTTGCCAAATATGTGTTATTGTTGTGGACATCTTACGCACGATGATAAACAATGCGACATGTAGCTGAGTAGCAAGGGCACTCTATTGGGGGAGGAGCAACAGTTTGGTCTGTGGCTCAGAGCTCCTTAGTTTAGTCCAGTGGGAAAATGATAAAAGAGGTGCAAGGGTTTGACAGCTTGGCTACCAACAGGAATCCACCATGACGGCCTGAGGGAAGGCGTTTGGCCCACCATTCGAACATGATAGAAAGCTCAAGGGCCGGTGGGAGGTCAATGATGGTGCCGGAGACGTGATCACTGAAGCTCAATCGGCGCCAATGTCTATGGACGTGAGGAGCAGCGGCGTTGCACAGAGCAAAAGCCACGTGTGTAGCACTAACACAGTGGGCCCACATACACAAATCCCGAATTTTGAGGCGAGGATAAGGGAGATTGATGAGCCAATCAATACTGATCCTACTTTTTTGAATTCAAACATTCCCAATCCGGATCCATCTCTGACTATATATGGCAAGGAGCAGCATATTGGGAGTAATGTAAGTATAACGGAAAATCTGGGATCTCCATCACAGTTTTCGAAAAAGAAAATAACTGACTTGCCATCCCAAATACCTTAGTTGTCCCCCCATGGAAGTCAAATTTGAAGTGGGCCAGGTTGAGACTATTGCTGGAAGAAAAGGTAATAAAAGTGGGCCTAAGAAAAATAAGAGTAAGGCCTCAACCATCCCTAATGACTCTACTGGGTTGAATGGTGGGCATGTTGGGCTTAATAAGGTTTCTAAAGAAAGCCCAAAAAGGGGATGTTGGGCTAGATCACACTCGGGTTCAACGAGCTAGGATATGGAAGGTGTTTATTTGGAGAATGACCTAAAAATAAAACGTGAGGCTTTTAATGTTGGTCCTTCTGAAATTACGTGCATGGAAAAGAAACTAAAGTTGGACGAGGAAACCAAAAGCTTGAGCATTCTTATGGCGACACATCTGGGATCGATGAAGGCTGTTGAGCAGTCCCGCCGGGTCCAATGAGTATCATTAGTTAGAATTGTTGGGGGCTTGGGAACCACCTGTCAGTTAAAGCCTTGGAAAAGGTGTTCAGCAATGAAGATCCCATTATAGTCTTCCTTATGGAGACGAAATTGAACAGAGAGTGGATGGAAATAGTAAAGGGCAAGTGTAGCATGAAACATGGACTGATAGTACCAAGTGAGGGGAAGAGTGGGGGTCTGGCAATGCTTTGGAAGGAAGGGATAACGGTGGAGGTTCAAACATATTCTCAGACCCATATTGATGCATTAGTGGATGGTGGGGCAGGTGTAGGGTGGAGGCACTTCATGGGCTTTTATGGTAATCCAAATACAGCTAAAAGACCTGAGTTATGGGCAAAGCTTAGACACCTGAAAAGAACTTCAACATTGCTGTGGCTCACTATTGGTGACTTTAATGAAAATACTGGAGCTTTGGAAAAGGAGGGGGGGAGTGATAGACTGCGACAACAGATGAAGAATTTCATTGACACTATTAACTTTTGTGGTCTCCGTGACTTGGGTTTCAATGGCCCAAAATTCACGTGGATATATCACTAGGCTTATGGCATGCAGATAAGGGAGAGATTGGACAGAGCCTTGGCAACATCGGAGTGGATGAATATTTTCCTTTCGGCCAAACTTTTCCACCTTACTTCCTCAGTATCAGATCATTCGCCCCTAGCCCTCCGAACAATGTAGACACTGAGGAAAAGGAAGGCACGAAAGACATTCAAATTTGAATCAATGTGGTTGAGAGACTAAAGGTGTGAGGAGGTGGTAAAGGAGGCATGGGAGGAAGGAAAGATGGTTAGCACTGGAGGTGTCCTTGAGAATTGCTTAGGTAAATGTCGTGCTAGTTCGGAAGCCTTGAACAAAAGAGAATTCAGGCATATGGGAAGGAAGGTAGCTGAGTTGTAGAAATAACTTGAGTGGTTGGAACTTCAACCTCCATCCCATGAGATCAACTAAGAGATGAAGGGTACTCGAACCGATCTGAATTGTTGGCTAGAGAAGGAGGATGATATGTGGAGACAACGACCAAGGCTTAATTGGTTTCAATCAGGGGATAGAAACACAAGCTTTTTCCATTCGAAAAAGAATTTCATTGGAGGAATATTGGATGAACACGAGATTTGGCATGAGGAAGATGAAAAGGTGGAGGAGGTGGTGGTGGTGTACTATAATGAGTTGTTTACCACCAGTCAACCCACAGAATTCTTAGAAATGATCCAAGCAATCCAGCCAAAGGTGAATCCCTCAATGAATCGGGAGCTAACTAGAGACTTTACCGGAGCAGAAGTTAAACTGGCTTTGAAGCAAATGTACCCATTAAAAGCGCTAGGATCGGATGGCATGCTTCCTCTGTTCTTCCAACAATTTTGGGTGATAAGTGGTGAGGTGGTCACAGCAACGGTATTGAATTTTCTTAATTGTGGTATTATCCCTTTTGATTTTAATAAAACTTATATTGTGCTTATTCCTAAAGTAAAGATGCCAAAGAAGGTAACTGATTACAGGCCTATTAGCTTGTGTAATGTAGTGTACAAAATTTCCTCCAAAGCCATATCCAATAGGTTAAAGAAAATTTTATATTCCATTATCAGTAATACTCAAAGTGCTTTTGTGCATGGCAGGTTAATCACTAATAATGTCCTTGTAGCTTTCGAGACTATGCACCATATTAATCAGAAAAAATGGGGGAATGTTAGGAAGATGACTCTGAAACTTGATATGAGTAAGGCATATGATAGGGTGGAGTAGGTTTGTTTGGACAAAATAATGGAAAAGCTGGGCTTTGATGAAAAATGGAGGAGGTTTATTATGCAATGTGTCATAATTGTTACATACTTTGTAAAGATTAATGGGATTCCTAGGGGTAATATTATTCCATCTAGGGGAATCCATCAAGGAGACCCTTTGTCACCTTATCTTTTTATTTTATATGCAGAGGGGCTCTCAACAATGATATAGGCCTCAGTTGCAAATGGAGTAATGGAAGGAGTCGCTGTGTGTCGCAGTGGCCCAAAGTTATCACATATTTTCTTTGCAGATGATAGCTTGATCTTTTGCAAGGCTTCTTTTGAAAATGTGATGCCCTTCAAAGAATCCAAGGAGTTTATGAGAAAGCATCGGACCAATAGCTTAACGGGGACAAAACATCACTATTTTTCAGTAAAAATACCCCCACTGCAATCCAAGAGGAGATAAACCAAAGATTTGGCACACAAGTTATAAAGCAATATGAGAAATATTTGGTTTTGCTTTCGCTGGCAGGTAAGAACAAAAGGAATACCTTCAATGAGATTAAGGAGAAGCTTAATAGAAAATTAGCGGGATGGAAAGAAAAGATGCTTTCTAAGGTAGGCAAGGAGGTACTCATTAAGGCGGTGGCACAAGCTATACCAACATATACCATGAGTTGCTTCAGATTACCGGATTCACTATGTGAAGAGTTGACAAGCATGATAAGGAACATTTGGTGGGGTCAATAGAAGGAAGAGAAGAGAATAGCTTGGCTTAGTTGGGAGAAACTGTGTAACCCAAAAAATTTGTGGTGGTATGGGTTTTAAGCAACTTAAATATTTCAATATAGCCCTCCTAGCTAAGCAGGGTTGGAGACTCCAAACCAATCCAAATTCTTTGGTGTACTGGGTGCTCAAGGCAAGATATATTCCTCTGTATGCTTTCATTAAAGCTTCACTTGGTAACAAAAAGAGGGGGTACGGTGGAGAGTTGGCAATGGCAGTATAATCTGTGATTGGGGTGACAAATGGTTACCTTCATTCTCCACGTACAAAGTCGCTTCACCCAGGATGTTTCTGCACCAAGACACTAGAGTAAATGAACTGATTGACCAAGCCACAGCAAGTTGGAAGAAAAATGTAATTGACGCCTTGTTCATGCCTTATGAAGTGGAGCTGATAAAAGGTATTCCCATAAATTCTTGCCTTCCGACAGATAAACTAATATGGGCGGAAGCACCTAATGGCAAGTTCAGTGTTAGGAGTGCCTATGGTGTAGCAATGCGAGTTTCTAAATCCATAGACTATGGTGCAAGCTCGGACAACAGCTAGATGCGACTTTTTTGGAAAAGGTTATGGCGCCTATCCTTACCACACAAAATACGCCATTTTGCATGGTGTGCATGCAAGGATATCCTACCTACCAAGGTTAACCTTAAGCGAAGGAATGTGGTGCAAGATCAAATCTGTGATGCGTGCCGAATGGATGCCGAGAAGACGGGTCATTTATTTTGGACATGCCCACGAGCTAGAAAGGTTTGGTCATGATCGAAAATAGCTTTGTAGCCGAACCGAAATGGAGTGCAATCATTCTTTGAGTTGCTGTGGGACTTGCTGGTGGGGGACCAAGTTAACGAAGAAATGGTGGCAAAGGTGGTTAGTATCACTTGGGCCATGTGTAATAATTAGAATGTGAGTAGATTAGGTGGGAAGAGAAAAGCGGGCAGGGAGGTGGTTTATTGTGCTATGCAATACTTAGAGGAGTATAGGGCTGCCACGGAATGCATGGTTACCAAAGACACGATGGCTGAAACTCGGGGCGTATGGGTCCTTCCATCCCAGAATGTCTTCAAAGTAAATGTTGATGGTGCCATTTTTATGCAACAAAAATCAACGGGTATTGGCGTGATTGTCAGAGACGACAAGGGTAGAATAGAGGCTGAGGATCGATGCGTTGTTGGGTGTTGTGGAGGCAGAAGCAATGGCATATGAAACAAGTTTAGTGTTTGCAAAGGACATAGGCATCCAAGACTTTATCATTGAGGGAGACTCACTTATTCTTCACTGTGCTTTGAGTGATGCATCAAACCCGCCCTCATCAGTGTCTGCTGTCGTTTAAGGAATGCAAGAGTTGTGTAGGGAGTTCCGTAAGGTAGAGTTTTCCCACGTTAAGAGATAGGGTAATAGAGCCACCCACTTATTAGCAAAACACGTGATTGGCGTTTCTGATTTCAATACTTGGATTGAAGAGACACCTTGCTTTCTTGAGCAAGCTCTTATCCATGATGTAACAAATTTCTCTAGTCCTTAATAAAAGTTTTTCAGTCCTTCTTATAAAAAAAAAATAATAATAATAAAATAAATCATTGAATCATACATATTCTTTAACAAGATCTTATTTACTTTCTGATCCATAAAATCATATTTTTTTTATTAATATTTAATTAGATTTTTTTTATAAAAAGATTAAACTTGTTTTTCCAAATAACATTTCAGACCATCGTAATATTTTGTAAATATGGAAGGTATAGGAAAGCAATATAATCCAAATATAGATTTATCAAAAAACGCACTCAATAAAAAAGTTATTCTTTCGCTTGAGGAGACCAAAAAAAAAAAAATTCAGTGATGTAATACTCACAAAAATTACATTAAAGTAATTTGAATTCAACTCATCCTTTTTTTTTTTTCTCACCCATACATATACTGTGGGGGGTAAGAGTTATTAAAGAAACAGATGGGTTTTGGGCTTGATCAATTGTTACCAGTTTGTTTTTGTTATTGGGCCCCTAAGCCCACGGGTCAGCCTATACTGCAGAGGTCCGAGGAGTCGTCCGAGGATGAGTGTCTCCTCGGACAGGTCCGTTGATGACCTTGGGACTTGCCAAGAAAGTTAAAGGCAGAGTCCTGAAAAAATTGATGGGTAAGGGGGTGATCTAAGCACCCTCTAAGACGCAAGAATGTGAGATAAATATCTAGGGAAAAGGCTGCTACCTCCACATTAAAGACCCTGCATCTACTTTCCTAACTGCATTAATAGAGAAATGACCTCTGAACAGTGGGATTCAGCTTTCTCGCTATTATTTGAAGACTTCAAGAAGGTGGCAGATGGGACAAGTATCTAAGTGGAAGATTTGTATGACACATGGATGAACAAGGAAAGGAAAGAAGCATATAAAGAGACGAGAGAGGAAGGAGAAAAGGGGATCGGCTCCAAAAAAAAAACTAAGAAAGAACTAAGAGTTGTAAACTTCAGCTTGCAAAGAGAGTATTTATATAAACCATCCTCGACTTACGTTCGAGGAGATCTATTTGTCATATTTGTTCATCATTTGCACGGATTGTAACACTTTAACCTGTTAGTTGAGCTTCCAACATCGCGAACCTAGATTTCAAGCCCACACTCTACAAATCTTATTGTATAAGGCTCGTTGGGCCTGAGCCCAAAATTCGTTTTTGGGTCCGGGTACAATTGTGCACTTACATATACCTAATTCACAAAAATTACATTAAAGTAATTTGAATTCAATTCATTCTTTTTTTTTTTCTCACCCATACATATACCTCTCTCTCTCTCTCTCTCTCTCTCTCTCATCACCTATATATTTTCTAATAAGAGTCACTAGAAAGTTCCCTAGGAGATCCCAAACCTCAATTACTCCAAAATTTTAAGGCAAAATTCTAATTTTTAGTTTTTTTTTTTAAATGTTAGTCAATATGAATTTGGTTCAAGCTACACATGTTGAGACACCATAGTGATCATTTAAATTGAATTTTAAGAAAGGATTTTCTTCGGTTGACTTAAATTTCAAACTTTTGTTAAAAAAAGAAAAACCCAACTTCTAAGCCGATTCCAGATCGTTTTTATATAGCACAGATTTAGAGATATATAAGGGTTAAATTTTAAATTCTCAAATTGTATCATATAGCATCTGATTAACAATTTTTTTTTTCCAGTTCATTTACATGCAACAGTGGCGGCTCTAGGAATTTTGGTTAGGGGGGTCATTAAAAAATTTTAATAAAAAAAGAACTTGAATATATCGAGTTATCGACAAAAAGAATTAATACATGAAGTTTTACAATTTTCATTTACAAATTCTCAAATTTTTAATTGTTATATGATAGTTCATTATAAGTATTTATTGCCAATGTGGGTAGCTATGAGCCTATGACTATTTTATTTTGTTAAGTTTATCTAACATTTTTATTTTTATGCAATTGTTATTATCTATTTGTTATTTTTTTATAAAAATATTTTAAACTAAATGACTAAACTAAACTCATTAGCTTTGTATTAATTATTGACGCACACAACCACATTCATTCATACATAAAATTATACACTACGTGTCTACTTAACCAATCAAATACTTGGACAAACACTAACTTTACAATTTTTTTTCTTAAAATTTACTAACTTTATAACAAAAAGTTATTATAACATGATAATAATAAACACACATGTAACAAACCATTTCTATTTCCTAATTATTAAATTATATAAATTTATATTATATTTATATTGTACACACAAACGTCCACACACATCATAATTCACACAAATAGCATTATAATAAAAAGTAATGCACACAATCAATATTAAACACTCACACACATAATATAAATTTATAAAAAAGGGTGATACTTACAATTCACAAACACTTACTCTTTGCTCTTAGAGTTTGAAATAATTGTAATAAAGATGTGCAAAATTTAATTTAGAGTGTGCAAAAATATTTTTAAAAATAAATTAAAGTATTAAACTAACCAAAAAAATATTTTATATATATATTTTTTTTTTGAAGTCAGGGGGTTCATTTGAACCCCGGAATATAGACTAGTGCTGCCTCTGCTCATGCATAAGGAAATCTCGAATTCAAAACCAAACTTGAAAAATGAAATCAATATGTGAAAATTAGTTAGAAAGTACCTAAATTGAAGAAGTCAACCTTGGAAGAAAGTTGATAGAAGTATATGACGAAATAATTAAATTTACCATTTTCTAACAAATTAAAATTTTGAGACAATTAGTAATTTAACATGGTATTTGATCTAGAGATCCTGAGTTTGATTATTATCTTCTTCATTCTACCTGCCATTTAAAATCTCATGTATTTAAGTAAAAAAAAAATCTCATATATAAGGCCCTCACTTATTAAAAGGGGGTTTGAACTCATATGTGAGGGGTGTTAGACTTAGAAGTATATAATTAAATAATTAAATTTATTATTTCTTAATAACTTAAATTTTTGAGACAATTAGTGATTTAACAAAAAATAAGCGGTCAAAATCAATGCTAGAGGTATAAAAAGAAAGACATAACTTTGGAGAAGATGATCATAGATATACATAACCTTGGATCGGAACAAAGTTATACTTTATTATGAGTTGTAGAAACCTTCTAGGATAGTTACATATTTTAGTTTTATTGAACACGTTACACAGGTGAGCACACTTCTTTTCCTATCAGATTCAAATTTGGACTTCAAATACTTAATTTTATTGGACTAACTTATTCTCCAAAAAAACAAAAAAAAACAAAACAAATTGGACTAACTTATCAATTCCAATGTTACTTGGTTGTAGTCACATGATAATATAATATATAGGTGTATTTCTATTTCCTAGATGTTGGTCGAATACGTACTGGGCCAATATGCTCACTACGTACCCTAAAGGCTACAATGAACAAAAACAAATAATCTGATAAGAGAGATGAATTTTGGAGCAAATGTTGTTTTTTAGAGTGGGGTTGGTTATTAGAATTTATTAGAAAGAGATAAGGCTGGGCAACCTAGGATTCATAATTATTAATTGTATATACGGGTTTAAAGTTTATATATACCTGGTCACGCCTGTATTGATATAATTTTGGACACATCGTCCCTCTTGTCTGAAATCATAGAAAAATATTTTGTTATTATCTGTTTAGAATTGAGTTTGAAGCACAAAGAAAAAAATGAGACAGTAATACTAAAATCAAAGGGGAAAAAAAATAGAAGAATAATAACTAATAATAATAAACATGTTTTTTTTATTATAAAATAATAATACTATTAGTAGAGGAAAAGTTGAGTTTCATTAGATAGGCATTATAAAAAGAATGACAATAATTGACAAATAAAGATGGTGTATTAGAATTCAGATAAGGAAAAAGGTGGTGTATATTAGGAGTCAAATAGTGACACTTAAAGTAATAAAATAAAAAAATAAAAAGAGGAAAAAATAAGTTTCATACGATGGAATTTTTTAAAAATAAAAAAGTTGAGATCAATAAAACGTAAAAATAAAAACAAGTTAAAAGAGAGAGAGAGAGAGAGAGTAATAGGAAGGAGAAGCGTGAAAAAAAAAAACATAAAAAAAAGAAAAAGAAAAAGAAAGTAAAAAATAGGAGAAGCGTGTATTGCATTAGGATAAAGAAAGAAAGAAAGAAAGGGAAAAAAAAAGTTAATATTAACAATTAAGCTCTATTAAATAGAAGTTGATAGGAATAATTAAGTTGTAATTTCAATCTAAAAAATTATTACAATTTAGTGCAGCTACTTGTATGGTACAATATATGAAATGACATTTTTTTTTTTTTTTCATCCCAAAGCCACTTTGAGCTATAAAAGTTGGCCAATTGCAAAATTTGAAAGTCAGGAAGGATTGGACACTGCACATTAATTCCTAAAGGCTTCTAAGCCAAACAACGGTCAATCCCAAGACCAAAGTGGGGGCACCATGTATACATTGTTTTCAAGAATAAAAATTACTAGCATACTCTCTCCATTTAGGGCACAAAAGTCAAAGAACTTGTCGAAAACAAGCAGGTATGTTTGCATAGAGGTTGAACAAGATTTAAAGGCAACAGAATCTATAAGTTATGTTTGCCAATATGTTTAAATGATTGCTTTTTTTATTTTTTTATTTTTTATAAAAATAACAATTCCTAAAATAGAATGATACTTTAAAAAGGCCCACATTCTATTTTTTGGGATGAAAATAAATGTCTAATTGCACATGATGATTCTTGTCGGAGAAAAGATCATAGGACTTGTTCATACTTCGTAGAATTAGGGAAGAAGACTAAATGCGATCGAGAGATACTGGCCAATAGTGCAAACATGAGAAAAATAGTACTTTGAATATATAGTAGAGGTTCAATTGTAGTGAGTGTGTGTGTGTATATATATACACACACACACTACTTCATACTTGGGATGTAGTACTATTGCATCCAGATTTGAAGAGCTGACATCCATTTAGAAGGTAAATTAAACTTTTTAACATATTAAGTATGCATTTGGATTGCATCTACAAGGAGCGTCTTGCGTCTAGCATTTTTTTTTTTTTTTTTTGAAGCACGTTTCAGCGCTGAAACACATTTTTAATGGATCCTGTACACTATTTACGAAACCCACAAACTTCTTTTTTCATAAACTTTTATTAAAAATTGATTCCACGACATTATCTACATATTTAAAAATTAATTTGTTACAGTATTTTTAGTTTTCAATTTTAAGCGAAATAAGTGCAATCCAAACCAACCTTAAGATTCAAATATTTCATAGCCATGAGTAGACAGTACATTTAGATATACTGAAGCTGTCTCAAAAAGCTCCTAACAATATATTCAAACTAAACAAACAATACCACTGAGTGGAATTATTCCTGCAAATAACAACAAAAAGAAACTGCTACAAGTGAAAGGTAATGAAATATGGCTATATGCAAACAAGATGAAAGTAAACCAAAATCTGTTGGATCTGTCCATTGGCCGAGGTTCATGAAATGCTTATTTTGCCACTGCACCAGCAATGCTTTTCTTGTTGGGTTCAAAGATGTATTTAATCAGGGAGTCCTTGATTGACAACAGCTCAGGGAATTCTTTCTTCAACTTAGATGCATCCATTTCATTGTTGCTTCGAGGTGCAACAAGAACTTTGGCTTGTTCTTCCAATGTAAAGTTAACCCACTTGAAATTAGGGTCAATATAGTTCTTGTACAGCTCCAGAACCTCATTATGACTCACAACACCAGGGTTTGTGAAGTTCCAAATGCCCCTGCGGTTCCTTTTGGCCAACTCAATTGACATGGGCAGCAGCTCATCCAACACAGTCATGCTGTTTGGAATGTCAACTACTTTCTCATATTGTGTAATCTTTCGGACAAAGTTCCGGGGGTGGCTCAGATCGGACGATATTGGCATTCGGGCTCTGAGGGTGCAAACATTGTCATATTCATTCAAAAGATCTTCAGCCTGGCAACAAAATGAAAAATAAAAACATTACTATATATCAAGAAATTCTCAAAGTGGAATGGCAATCAAAATGGGCAGTGAAAGAACTTACCACAGCTTTGGATTTGGAATAGAAAGAGCCAGTGTAATTAGGCTTCTCTTCCTCCTTAAACCCAATTCCTGACCCCATTGGATGTTCTGCATCAAATTCAAAAATACAGCCACTACCATAATTCATCATTAGGAGGCCATGTTCTCTGCAGACATCTGCCAAGTTTAATGTACCAACCACATTGGTCCGAATTGTCTCAACTTTATGACTCTCACACCAATCTGCATTAGGCCTGCCGGTCAATCCAGCAGCATTGAAAACATGGGTTGGTTTAACAGTCTGAATTTCTTGCAAGAGTTGTGACCGTTCCTCTAAACGTCCCTTCCCATACACAAACTGTATCCCTTGCTTCTCACAAAGTTGCCCAAGAAGACCCCCAAGGTAACCTGTTCTACCATAAATCAAAAACTTCAGACCTCCCTTCTGAGTAGAGGGGTTGTTCCTTGGACTTCGGACTACCATTCCGTTCGCAATAGAATTGTTTGCCACAAAAGAGGAAGCAGAATTTCTGTTATGAGGCCCATCACACTTTCTTTCAATTCTAGGCACCATTAGCATTTTTGGATGAGGAAGCAATGCTCCAGAAACATCACCCCACCAGTCAGAATTGTTGAGATACCATTCTATGGTCTTTTTTAGACCCTCTTCCCATGAAGTACGTTCAAACCATCCCAAAGTCTTCAACTTCTGAACATCCAAGAAGTATCTTTGGTCATTAAAAGGCCTATTCTCCACATACTTAATATGGGTTTCAGGGTTCAAAGAGAAAAGTTGGCAAATTTCCTTAGCCACATCAATCACTCTTCTTTCTTTCTGTGTGCCAATGTTGTAAACATGGCCAACTTCACCCCTGTGGAGAATGGTTTCAAATGCTTCAGCAACATCTTCACAGTAGAGATAGCTCCTCACATTAGAACCATCCCCATGAATTGGTAGAGGCTGTCCCTTCATGGCCAAAAGAATGAATTTTGGAATCAACTTTTCAGGGAATTGGTTAGGCCCATAAACATTGTTACCTCTAGTAGTGATCACAGGCAATCCATATGATCTCCCATATGCCATGACAAGCATTTCGGCCCCAGCTTTAGTAGCAGAATAAGGGTTTGTTGGAAGGAGTTGAGAAGCCTCAATGTTTCCCATGACAGCATCCTCATCTGTCTCCCCATAAACCTCATCAGTGCTCACATGGATGAACCTCTTGATTTGACCAGTGACTTTGCAAGCCTCGAGAAGGACATGAGTGCCATAGATGTTGTTCTTTGTGAACTCGAAGCTGTTGCCAAAAGAGTTGTCAACATGAGTTTGTGCTGCAAAGTGCATGATGGTGTCAATGGACTCAGAGAGGAGAATGTAGTTGACAAGGTCAGCAGTGGCAATGTCTCCCTTGATGAACTTGAAGTTTTGGGCTGATTTTGAAGGAAGAATGTTCTTCAAGTTTGAGCAGTAGTCAAGCTTGTCAACGACAACAATCTTGTAATCTGGGTAGTTTTGGACAAGCCGATTGCAGAGATGGGAGGCAATGAAGCCAGCTGCTCCAGTAATGAGGATGTTCTTTGGTTTGTATGTGGTGGCCATACCTAACCTGGCTGCAGACAATTTGGAATGCAAAACATTCACTCAAAATGAAACGAAAATACATAGAAACTAAAACAAAATCCACGCTCAGAGAAACATATACAGGAGAAACAAATAAATCATCGACTGCAGTGGCATAGATTTGAAAAAAATTATTTTGACTCCACTATTCTAAAAAGGGTTTAGTATTTAATTAAGTAGCAAAGAATCAAGAAGAAAGAGTTGAGGTGTGAAGACATGATGGTCAAAAAGATATTGGTATCAATGAATATTAATTCAATTTTCCAACGGGCATAAAATTCTTCTCATAGTTATACTTTTATATGTGATGTGTGTTTAAATATCGTTTATTTTACTGAACTTTAAAATGAAAATTATTGCTGAAAGTATTATAAATAAAGATAAAAGTTAGTTGAAATAGTACAGTGGGTCTATAAATAGTATCAAAAAGTTCAATAAAACTATGAATAGTAGCAAAAATAAGTTAAATAGTAAAATAATTTATAATTTATATTTGTTCCTAAATCCACACTTAGTGGGTATTAAAAAAATAAAAAAAACAACCCATACGCAGTGTTTGTGTGCACAAAAGAGAATTTGTGTACACTCATGTTCACGTGTGTGTGCATGCTTGGGTCGTAGATATGGATACGTTATTAATGTATTGGTCAACGGAAACTAGAAAAAGGAAAATTATATCAATAACAAGAAAAGAAATTCCAAAATGGAAAAGTTTTAAATTTTTAGGAGAGAATAAAATGATTTCAACCAACCAATTATGCCTCCACCTCCACGTAGGGGGAGGAAAAAAAAAAAGAAAGAAAAGTACAAGCCTCTGTTTGTTGTTTTCCCAAGAAACAAAAAAGAAAAAAAAAAAACCTTTTTCTCTTGGTGAATAAAGAGAAACTTATTTATTTATGGGAAATGTTAATAAGTATTGTTGGGTGCTTGTTAATGTTTCATTTTATGAGTTTTACTTAAAAAGTATGAAAAAATTATCAAAAAAATTACTAAAAAAAATAAAGAATTATCAAAAATTGCAAAAAGCTACCATAAAGTTGCAAAAAAAGTTGTTATTAATGGACACTTTCTAGTGCCTATTAATACCTTTATTTATTTATTTATTTGATCAAGAGAAAAACAAATGTAAAGAGAACCAAGTAATGTAATTTAAACCCAAAACTAGCTAGATATACGCCCACAAACAAACCTCGTTTTCAGAATTCAATATATGAATACTTTTTCAATATATTTTGAACTTATAAACTATTAAACTCACATTCACCCTTTTCTTATAAGAAAAAGGGTGTGTTATTTGACTTAGAATTTGCTGACTCATTGATTATAGTAAAGTGATTATGTTACAAATATAACTAAATTAGAAAGTTAGTTTATAAAAAAGATACCATATAATTCAAACTACAAAAAGATTAATCTTTACTTGAATAAACTTAATTAGAACTAAAAATCTAGGCTATCCGCAACCTGAGGGTCTGTTCAGTTGGAGGAGTGGAAAAGTGGGAGGATGAAAAATTGTGAGAGGATAGAAAAGTGAGAAGATGAAAAATATTTAGTTTTCTCTCTTGTGTGTTCGGTTGGAGGGGTGAAAAAGTGGGAGGATGGAAAATGTAATTTATATAAATTGACTATTATACCCTTATTACATGTAAGATGTTGAAAAAAAAATGTTCAGATGTTGAAAAAAAAAACTTTCAGACAGTAACGTTGAAAAAAAAAGAAAAAAAAAAGTTCTCAGTAACGTTGAAAAAAAAAAAAAGAACGTTTAGACAGTAACGTTGAAAAAAAGAAAAAAAGAACACATCAGGTGGGATGGGGGCTTTTTAGTAAAAGCCTCCATCCCAATGTTTTCTCCCACCATTTTCCTCCCAATTTGGGAGGAAAATTTTTGTGGGCCCGGGAGGAAAATTTTCCTCCCGGTTTTCCATCCTCCCTTTCTTTTCTCTTCAAACGAACAGTGAAAAATGACTATCTTCCTCCCTTTGTTTTTCATCCTCACTATTTTCACTCCAAACGGACGAGGCTTAAAAGTCTATTTCACTAACTCAAACCTAAATATTTTTTGGTTTTGGGTGCCCAACTATGGACTCCCCTTGATAGATAAGAGAATACAAATAAAGAGAGAGAGACTTACAAAGAGAACCGGAGTTGGATTGTAAGAGAAGAGAAGAGAAGAAAAAAGAGCACTTTAATTTCAGACAAGTAGAGATGTCTGGTTGAGAAATAAAGGTAGTAAGAATGGGGTATTTATATTGATAGTTCACAGTTATGATGGGTTAGAAAATAAGTGGGCTTTGATTGCGAGTGAAGAATTTTGTGAGAGTAATGCTTATCATCTAGCCCCACTATGGGCATGGGGGGAAGACAAGACAAGATGCATGCTAGTCTTCCCTAGACTTTCATATCTTTCTCTGTTTTTCGAGGAAATTAAGAAAAAGAGAGAGAAGGCTAGGACCAACATAGTTAGTTTTAGTGAGTAATTCAAATTTCAAATAAGGTACATACCAAAGTTGTACTTTCCTAACTAATCATTCACGTACTGTATCTAATTTGTCAAGTTTTATTGATTGATTCTCAAAGAAAAGAAAAAAAGAAAAGAAGAAGAAGGGCAAGTGGAGATTTTTCTTTTCTTTTCTTTTTGTTCTTGAGAATTAAAAAGGGAGAGAATTGAACTTTGAGTTTTTGTGAGAGATTCCAATTGTAACTTACTCTGCAATGTTATTTATTTATTATATAATTTGATAGTTGAAAGAGGAATATGTAAATTCTAAACTGTTTTAAACTAGATAATAAAAAGAAATCACTATGAAGTAGACCTCATAAAAAGAAATTACATGACCTCATAAAAAGCAATTACATGGTTGTATTACAAATCTTGCCATGTATTAATAATCTTTAGTTATACACTTTCCAAAATAATTCGTGTAATTTTTCCCTTATTTGTGTATAAATATATTTATTTTTGGGTTACTATTTGTCACATGGTTGTATTAGCCTAGTGAGATTGGCCGAACCTTACTAGAAAATGCACAAATGAGAAGCTACAAATTCCAATTTCCAATATATTATATTTAGGAGTGTTCGCGGTGTCGTGTGGTGCGATTTTGGGCCATTTTTAGCACTGCACTTTGCGGTGCGGTTTAACTAAAATCATAACTGCACTGCACCTTATTTTTGCGGTCACATGTGCGGTGTGGTGCGGTTTAGAGTTTAACCAAAATCATAATCGCACCGCACCTCATTTTTGCAGTCACATGTGTGGTGCTATGTATAAGATGTGGTTTGAAGTTGGTATATTTTTCAAATTTTAGGCATTTCCTACCCATCCCAAAACTAACTTTTCCCGTTTTTTTTTGCCAAGTTTTAAATTATTTAGCTAGTTTTTATTTTTATTTTTGTTTTTATTTTGGGTTAACTTTTCTAGTTAACACTTGCTAGGGCTATCAAACTTTTTTTTTTTTTTTGAAAACTAGGGTTATTAAACTATTAATAATATATTTAATATTAAAAATAAATAAATATATTAATATATAGAGAGGGTGCGGTGCAGTTTGTGCGGTTTTCTTATTATAAAACCGCAAACCGCATTGTACCATACGGTGCGGGGCGGTGTATTGTTACTTGCGGTATAGTGTAGTTATGTTTTTTTGCGAGCGGTTTTAGTGCGGTTTTTGTGATTTGTCCGGTTTAGTGAACACCCTATTTACATTATTTCTTAGCAGTACCCTTGTGTTCACAGAAGAAATAATTGGGTAGTTAGGTTGGGAAAAAAAAATTGGCGATCACTTCCCAAAATAAACTGAGTAATTGTTTTCCTTCTTTGTGTATATGTATTTATTTTTGGGTTATTATTTGTCACGTGGTTGTACTAGCCTAGTGAGATTGGCGGAACCATACTGAAAAATGCACAAATGAGAAGCTACAGATTCCAATTTCCAATATATTTCATTATTTCTTAGCAGAACCCTTGTCCTTGTGTTCGCAGAAGAAATAATTGGGTGGCTAGGTTGAAAAAAAAAAAAATTGGGGATCATGAAAGATTTTGGAAAATTTTTGGAGAGGACCCACTTCACGGTTAAAATTTTATCCTTTCTTTTTGTATTTAACAATATACATACATTTATTAATATTTTTTAAATACCGTGCTATTATATATATTTTATTATTCATAAAATTAATTTAAACAATAAAATATATGAAATTGTGAGTTAACTATAATGATGAGTTGGAAACTTGGGTTGACGAAGAATTTGATAAATCTCCTTATAAACATTAAAAGGAAAAAAAAAAGTAAAAAAAAAAAAAAACTTACAAAATATTTATATTATGAGACAAAGATGGGCTGTCTTCTCTTATCAGGATAAACATACATTTAGCCCCATCCGTGTAATGCAATCGGTCAATTGTTTAAGGATCAAGAACAACAAATCATGAGAATAAGGAACACATAATTTTTGGACATTCAGAGAAATTCCTCAAATCTACTATATTGTGGCTCAAATGAGTGTTACGTGCACTTTCGGTTTCATGACATTTTTAACACTAGCACAACTTGTTTGGGGAGATTTGTTCAATCTGATTTGGAGGAGACTTCGTTCATGATTTATATAGATTTTTTTTGTCAAGTCCATAGATATAAAAAGAATCTTAATCGATTAAGGTTTATATTTTATATATATATATATATATATATATATATATCTTGTTACATATTTTGGTCATTCAATAAGTTGTGTATATACTAAGGGATTTGTAATTCAATTGGAAATTCTTAATATTTCTTAAGAAAATGTCTAGGTTCAAATTCCCCCCTCCCTCTTGTTACTAGGAAACTTTCAAAAAAATCAGTTTAGTATATCTTTTATTACAAATAATAAAGTGAAATTTATAAATTAAACACTTAATCTCAAATTCTATGATATTGGAGATTGAAAAAATTCTCCAATATATCATAAAATAAATTCAGGTCATCAACTGTTTTATATATAACTCAATGACATTACTTGGTTATTCTCTATAAGAGAATTAAAATTCGAATCCTCATTTCTCTACTTAATATAAAAAAAAAAAAAAAAATTCATCCTAGCTAGCTTTTTTTTGTTTTGTTTTGTCTTTTTTTTTTTTGATAAATCGAATTGACTCCAGTTTCCAACGTAATGAGATTGACGAGAGTAATTCAATTTTCCTACTCTAGTTTTTCATCCTATTGTGGAATGTTGTATGCTATAAAAGTATTGACCAAATTAAGTCTACAATATTGTAGAATAGACTCTAGTCTAAAATTTGGGACTTGAATTGGGTCTATATCTTGAAACTGGATCCAAGCCTTCCCTGCCATATATTAGAATTGGCTATAGTATTTCAATATGGAAGGCTTCTTATCGTAACAGGATCAACCAAAGCCGACAAGATGGTAGACTTAATTGCATAAAGTCTCACACGTAATGAATTAACAGTACAGTCTCCCACTATCAAAGTCTCCCATTATCAAAGGTTCGATTCACAGCCTTATAAAATTGACCAAAGTTTCCAATGTAACCGAATTCACAAAAGATTGACTAATTAATGTCTTCCACCCCATTGGATATTTTAACTAAAATTTCCAACGCCATAGACTGTTGGTGCCATTCAATCTCATGCCTCTTTGCAAAATGGATCTAAAAATGAACAGAAGGCCGAAATTGGACTGAAAAAATGGGCGACCTTTAAACATGAAGCAAACAACAAAAATCAATTGATATCTTGGTACGCTGATAAAGAACTATGATCAAGAGTGTATGTCATACAGTGGTAGAGCCACGTTAGGATAGAAAGGGGCTTTAGCTCCCCCCAAAATATTTGAAAAAGAATTAGTGTGTGTGTGTATATATATATATATATATATATATATATATATATATATATATATATATAGTGGAGTTATTTTGATGAAGAAATGCTATATTCATAAAATTATAACTAGTAATAATTTACCACTTAAGATTCGTTGGGAAATTATTATAAAAATATTGTGGATATAGCACTTCTCAAAAAATTATCCTCCTCTATTAGATAACTACGTGTGTGGTTAAAATCTTTTCTACAAAAGCAAGTGTGTAGCCGTGAAAGCTACTCCCACTTGACCACGTACTTTTATTTTATTTTTAATTTGTTTGATTTGACCATTCTCATATGTTTGATTTGTTTTTAAAATATTAAAACAATCAATATATCATAACATTATAAATTTATACGTTTAAAATATATTACTCTTATCATTTAATGTATATAAAAAACATATAAAATCTATTTGGTTGTAGTTATTAGATTTTTTGTATATATTGAAATTTAAATTATTGTTTGTCTTTTATTTAGCAATTTTTAAATTATTAGTATTTTTTTAAGAAAAATTTAGTCATTATATTTAATGGATGATAATTTAATTTGAAAAATCTAGGTTCTTGGACAAATTTAGGAGACAGTAATTCAGAAATGATACACTTTTGGGTTCTAGTTATTAAATTGTATGTATATTACCATTAGTATAGATATGATTAATATTTACACAGAGAAAAAAATTAATTGTTCACTGTGAAACTCACTAGGAAACTCTCTAAAAAAAAATCATAAACAATTTATGTTCATCTTAGAACTTAACTAGAAAGCCATGAGCCAAAACCTATAAATTAATTGCTTCCGTGAGGGTTCTTGTAATATCCACACATTTAAAAAAAAATGGTAGAAAAATATATTTATATTTGTAATAATAAATGATTTACCTTAGGTTTTAATTTAAACTCAAAATATCTATACTTCATAATATATACTTATTCCCTTCTAACCATGATAATTCTGGTAACAATGTCTTTGTGATAACCTAAAAAGATTAAGACGTTGGAGACTTGACTTACAACTAAAATGGCACAATAATCTTCTCTCTGAGCATATGTTTGAATTTTTTTTTTCTTCTTTTTTGAGGAAAGTTTGAAAGTTGAAACAAGAATAATAGAACTACTGAGCATGAATTGCTGGAAAGTTAGGTGGATTTTGAGAGATTGATCAATACGTGTAGAACACACTATTGTTTTGCCATAGAAAATTTTATGGAGAATAAAGTTGTGTTTGTGTTATGTATACACTGTATTTGACACTAGAGAATTTTACTCTCTCTAGAGAGATTGATCAATGCAATACGTGTAGAACGCACACCATGTATCAGACTGATATGATTGTAATTATTATTATTATTTCTTTTATATGGTTTTTGGTTTTGAACTAAAACTCTTGTACGTTGCAATTCACACTTGTTTTGCACAAAATTAAACGAACCTAGGTGATGGGTTGCTTTACTTGCTTGTGGTGAGAATCACGTTGGAAAGTTTTTCTTAGGATATAAAAACTTGTTTTCCATGGATGACTAAGCCCATACCAAAGTTTCTTTGTTAAAAGAGAAAAAAAAAAATGAAAAGTTGAAATCACGTTGGAGAGAGTTGTTAAGATACAAAAACTTGTTTTTCCAGGCCAAAGTTTCTATGGTCTTTGGTCATTTCTTTGAAGGAAACATGTGACATGACATCACCTTTGGGATCCTTTGTGTTCTTTGTTAACATCAAAATGTGACTTTTCTTACATTTGTGTGTTCTATTTTTGGGTTTAATTAACTTGTGTTCCTTTGTTAACGTGAATATGTTACCATTGCCTAAAAGATTTTCAACTCTGGTCTCGGCTTGACCATTAAACCATTTCGCAGGATTCTATGTTTTTTCAGTCTTTTTTTTTTTTTTTTTTAAGTCCACCAAGTCTTTACAATTTTTCTTCTAAAAAAAAAAGTCTTTATAAAATATGTTAGTTCATTTAAACTAGGAACGGAGTCAGGACTTTGATTTAGAGGTCCAAAACTTAAATCAATTTTTTTTTTATCATTAAAGAATAATCAATACACAAAATTTTAAAACAAAATTAATACATGAAAAGTAAAACTAGCATCCACTATTAACAAAATAACAGATACAAATAACTGTTTTTACTATTTTCAACCCCTCCTCCCTCCCGTTTTTTTATTATAAAAAAAAAAAAAACGTAATAATTTATGTTCAATCAAAATGAAACTTGATATTCTTTTATATCATTACATTCATTGATGACTAACTTTGTACTAAATTTCACCGCAATTCCCTTTTGATGTACAAAATTAAAGAGTGTTAGATTATCATCTTTTATGTAAATTATTATTGTAAAACCTAGTTCCAATAATATTTATGATTGAAGATGCTCATTGCATAGTTATAATAAATATTTAAAAAAAAAAACTGCAAGTAAAATCATTCTATAAACAAATTGGTAGACTATATTGATACTTGCCATTGGCAAATCTGTCAAAAAAATTAACAATTTTTTTGAAATCTAAAGTATGCTATTAATGGTGAACTTCCATTTTTCATAAATTTTTTTTTCATGAATTGTGAATTGTTGTGAATGAAACTTGTTGACTAACAAATAATTTCATCAATTCTAAAAGGATTAATATGTCTGTTGAAGATCTAGAATTGTGTTAAGATAAAAAACTTGGCTCACTTTCAAACTATATCTTGGGATGGTTTAATTTCACCATAAAGTTTCAAACTTTAGATTTTATCCCATGAAGTTTTATTTCAGTAGCCTCTCCACCCATATTTTCTATTAAGTATCATATAAGCTTGCAACGAGTGTTTAATTCAACTAATAAAATGATGCTCATTTTTATTATGCCATGTTATTTTGAATTATTGAATTTTTTAGGCTACAAAAATGATGTGACATCATTTTATTTGTTGAACTAAACACGTGTGATAAGCTTATATGGTATTTGACAAAAAATGGATGGGAGGTTATTGATGCAAATATAATAAAATTTTAGTGGAATAAAATTCAAATTTTGAAATTTTAAGGTGTAAAATCAAAACACTCCCAAACTTTTGGGGTGTAGTTTCATTTTAGATTTTTAGCCAAACAACTTTATTATATGTTTATTAAATCAAAGATTTGATTCTTTGTAATATGAGAATTTTTTGCATTATATCTAATCAATAATGATGCTCAATTGCAAAGTCATCTTATTGCTGAAAAAATAAAATTAAAACACTCAAATAATCCTTTATGTGGGCTAGACAACTTGGTAACACCAAATTTGGAAGTCTCAAACTTTTAGTTATTTTCTAATTTGGATTCTAAATAAGTGAACTAACAAAATTTCTTATGAAACACATAGTTGCAATGCATACATTTCCCTTTTTTTAGCATAGATTTTTTATAGGATTTTTTGTTTGTTTGTTTGTTTGTAACTGGTTTTTATATCTGTTTAGGAAGGAGTTCACTGTTCACATATATGAATTAGGGGGCCACTTTAATCTTTTGATGTTATTTAGAAGTTTTGAATATCAAATTGTCTTAGGAGTAGCCATAGCATCTATAGACATTGATAGTTCTAATAGGAGCAGGTCCTCAAATATCATTGTGAAATAAGGAAATAAAAATTTAAAACTGATCAGTCACCTTCTTATTTACTCTCCTTACACAATTGATCCACGGAAAAGTGATCAAATGAAAATTTTGGAACTCTAAGAATATTTCCCAATTGAAGTTGTGAGAATTTAAGGTGAAAAGATGTAATTTCTCCAAGTTTTTGCTTATCTAAATAGGTTATCATTTCCATATTTCCCTTCAATTAATACTTACAATAGGCATAAAAGATTCAAAAAAGAAAAAGAATTTTCTCTTATTGGGATATATAGTTATATTTATATACACACGTATGCATGTCTGTGCTTGAATATATACATAGTTGTACAAATGCATGTGAAAATACACAAGCGTATATATAAGCACATCTATATACATATTTGTGCACATGCATGTCGTAGTTAACCAAAAATAAGGGAAAAAGATAATAAAATTTAAAAAAAAGGTTTTTACCCATAAATTTTTTATGAGATCAGCATACAATTAATTACAACAACTGACAATGCCTTTGTTTGCTGTTCTCCCAAAAAAAAAAAAAAATTAATAATAAAATTTTCCCTTTTATTTTTTATAAGTAAAGAGAACCCTTAAGTAATTCAGTAAAAAAAAAAAAAAAACCATTGCATTCTAAATAAGTATAATAAATTGATCACGTACATACGCACATGCAAGCCTTATATATTTTTAGAATTGCATATAATTATTTATTATTTTTTTGGTAAAGGAATTGCATATAATTAATTCACCATAAACACGTGCACAGACACATGGAGTAATCAATCTACAAATCTTATTAAATTAATGATAGCTTTTTTTATATGTAAAAGAAGCTCATATAATTCTACCTACAAAGTGATCAAACTTACTAGTGGATTCAAGTTAATTTATTTAGCTTGTAAAATATCTTTCATTTAATAAAGGATTTAAGATCGAACTATGATGATATAAAAACAAAATACATCGATGTCTTGGCTTGATGCTAAGATAATTTATGTGAACCCCAACTTTGGACAGCTTAAGATTGGGCCAAATATTGTGCAACAACTTGGGGCAATGTTGTGATAGTTTCGTAAACAATAATTTCATTATTTACATAAAATTCTCTTTGAAAATTTGTTAATAATGTATTTTAAGTTGTTTTCTATTTGGTAATGCTATAATGGAAATTCATAAATGCTCTAATTTATACAACAATAATAGCAACAAAGCTTTAATCCTAAACCTTTGGGTCGGTTATACATTCTCAACCGACTAATTGGCTTGTCAATACTTATAAGCAAGAATTCGAGACATGTTCCAACTTTTTCTATAGGAAAATGTTTTCCTGAATAAAATCTAAAATGAACGTTCCTTTAATTTCTTACTGTATAAGACTTTACTTCAAAGGTAGAAGGCAAAATTTTCCAAGATTTTATTATCTATTCCCAAAAGTTTAGAGAAACAAACACCAATCGATAACTATGTTGGAATGAGTTCATCTGTCAAATTTTTTGTTTCACTTTATACTCCACAAGTTGTGGCATGTTATGTGTCTATTTTTGTTTATTCTAAAATATTTTGGTTATTTTATAAGAAAAATAAGAAAATACATGAACAGTTGTGATTAATGGAGTAAAAAGTGAAACAAAAGATTTGTACTCAACTATATATGTTGGCCTTAGCAACATACAGGCTTACCCATTTTTGGTGAGGTGCAACCCCATCCCACCATTCTCCCCCCCCCCCCCCCCCCTCCCCCAAAAAACCTTTCATTTTTACATCAAAACTATTAGTCATGAAGGAAATCCTTAAATATAGGACATCATCGTTTAAAAATTTAAACTATTATATTTTTTAATAATTCCTTTTTTAAACTTATACATTATATTGCAAGAATCTTGTAATTTAATTGGTTGATACCTTCTAGTATTTAGAGGTAAAATCTCTCATCCCCGTTATAACTATCAAATATATATATCTATATATATATATATATATATATATATATATATATATATATATATATATATATATATATATAAAAGCTTCCACATTGTCTTATTTTTAAAACTAAGTTAATTGAAATTTTACAAAATTGTATTTTTTAAAGTTGTATTTTACTTAATTTATTCAAAATTCAAATAAACGAATAATCAAACTATCCAAAATAGACACCTATAAAATTGAAATTTCTAACAATTATTAGTGTTAGAAATTGTTTTAAATTCCTAATTTGGCTTTGATTTGTGTTTTCTTGATGTAGAAGGAAAAGTTATACATTTTTAAATAAGTAATGATACTATTTGTCTATGAATGAATTTATTCATCATTTCATTGTTAACAAAAGAATGTATTCCTTATTCACCAAGGAATGAATGTTGAAGTTTTATAGTAGACATTTTCTCAAAAAAAAAAAAAAAGGTCTTATAATAGTCAATAGACAATACTACAAACGGTTTGATTGCTTTGTCCCAAAGCCCAAAGATCCTCCCACATAGGGAGACTTTTGATTAGTTTGAGAGAGTCATAAAGAGATTTTGTTTGTTGTGAGTGTTCCTTGAGTGTGTAAAAACTTTTTAATCTCTCTTTGATATAGTGATTTTATCCCTTACCATATGTGGATATAGTCTATTGTTTGAACCACGCAAATATTTGATATTCTTCTCTTGTACGTGGTTGTGTCAATTTTTATATTCCTATTATATTTTTGGAAATTTTATAAAAATGGATAAATTGCAAATTACACCCCTAAAATTTGGGAGTGATTGGATTTTACACCCTGAAGTTTCAGAATTTGAATTTTATCCCCTAAAATTTGGGGTGTTTTGGATTTTACACTGTAACATTTCAGAACTTGGATTTTAGCCCCTAAAGTTTAGGGTTGTTTGGATTTTACACCCCAAAACTTTAGGGAATAAAATCCAAACATTTCCACAATATAGGAGGTAAAATCCAAATTTTGAAACGTTAGGGTGTAAAATCCAAACATCACCAAACTTCATTGGGTAAAATTCAAATTCTGAAACTTTAGGGTGTAAAATCCAATCACCCCTAAACTTTAGAAATGTAATTTGCAATTTACCCTATAAAAATTATAATAGTTTCACAAATAATCTTATGTGGCAAACTGACAATGCTATCCAAAAGCCTTTTCCACTCGCTTTACAACAATTAGAGAGTATTCAAATATTGAAGTATTAATTAAATACTTAGCTAGATTGAACAAAAATTTTCTAATCTCTAGCATTGACCAAAAATTGATTAGAACTAAAAATATGGGCTAACCTAGTTTTTTTTTTTGTTCTCCCCAAAACTACAAACCTACATCACTAACCCAAATGTGAATATAATTTGGACTGCCCAGCCATATGTATACCTTTAAATAAGAGAGATCGAGAGACTTACAAGAGATCTGAAGTTTGATAGCAAGACGAGAGATCACCACCTTTATTTCAGACAAGTTGAGGAGAGAGAGAAAAGGAGAAGTCTGAGAGTAGAAGGTAGTAATAATGAGCTATTTATATTGGTGGTTCATTGAATTTATGGGTAAGCAAATAGGTAGGCTTGGATGGCCTGTGAAGAATTTGGCTACCTAATATTTGTCATATTGAAAGAGCTAAAGTTTGCTCGCTAAAGGAGGAGGAGGAGACATATGGCAGTATTTCATTAACTTGGTTTGCTTTCTTCTTATGGCACATGAGCATGAAAATAGAGACAAATATGGTTAGTTTAAGATGTTGACAACAGCCAAACCATTCGTTTGGTTGGAGGGGTAGAAAAGTGCGAGGATAAAAATAAGGAAGGGTGAAAAAGTATAGGAACAGAAGATATTTTAGTTTTCCCTCAGCGTGTTTAGTTGGAGAAATAGAACCAAGATGTTAGGTTTAACAGATAACAATTCTAGAGAATGACTACATGATTTCTTGTGTTTCTCTCAAACGTATTATTTTCTTGTGATTCCGGTGTGAATATAAGCTTCTATTTATACCTATAGGGTTATGTTTCATCAAAATGCACGTATGGAGAGTTAAAATGTTTCATTAAACCGTTAAGAAGGCTTGAAACCTTTTCAACCTTTCGGAACAGTCACTAGAAAATTCTATAGAAACTCTTATTTCACGATTTTCGATCAGTCGAAAATTACTTTTGATCTGTTGAACAAGAATCGAATAGTGATCGAGACATCCAGAAACTCCAAAATTTTTTCTTTACCATTTTTGATCAATCAAGCCAAAGCTTCGACCGATCTGAAATATTGATTTTTGAATTTTCACTATCTTTGTATTTTTACTTTATGAAACCATATTCTCCAAACTCAAACATCATTATCACAACCTATCTTTGTATATACCTATATATACAACAACTATTAAGGGACCGGCTGAGTTATTTAGGTTAGTGAGTGATTTTTCCATGGTGGCTTTAGCAAAAGTTTTGGGTTCCTATTTCATTTAGTAGTATTTTTTATTCTTTAGACAAAAAAGTTTCAATTGGGTTTGGTTAGCCTAGAGTCCTAACACGACATGAGTAACAACTAAGATTTGCGGAGCTTGATTCGAGTTTGATATTTTTTGGGTCCATGTTCAAAATCTGTGTTTTTTAGCAGATTTGAATTCATGATTTTTTTTAAATTGAGTAAATTGGATTTCTTTTATTTAGATGTTGATGTGGCATTTATTATTTATTATTTTTGTTGTCACATGAGCCCTAAGTGTGCCAGTAATGCTCACGGTTTGCCATATAGGAATTTTCCATTAGTGTGTTAACTGTATGGACCAAATTGACTGCAAATTGAAAATAATAAGGACCAAATTAATTGTTTTCGATGCCCCAGGCTCAAGACGAATAACCGTCGTTGGGCCTTCGTTCGACCACCCGCCGTTGTGACGCTCCCGCGTGCGTGGGGCTCGTTAGAGGCCCCTCTCCATGATGATCGTGCATGGTTCGCGTGGAGCTTCAAGTGCTCTCTCTCTCTCTCTCTTGGTGGAGGAGGGTAGGTGTCTACCTTTGGTGGTGTGGTGGGAATCTTGACCAAATTTTAAGGGATTATCAAAGATAAGTGAAGTCACCACTAGTCATTGGGTTTTTCTATGGTATGATTGGTCACCTATTTCTAGTTGATTTTATTACCAATCCTAGGCTAAGAAAAAAGGGCATTTTTCCTAATCTAGTATGGATAGCAAAAAATATTGATTCTTGAGTCCAGAAGTTTGGTTACCTGTGGAGAAGGTGTTTGGAACCCCACAACGCCTGTCCAAGGACAATCCTTTGTCTTGATAAAACCTTAATTTTTGGAGATTGACAGAAAAATCATGATTTTGGTATTGGTGGGCTTTGCATGCATGGGGACTTTGAGGTTTGGCTTTTGAAAGGGTGTGGTCCCAATCTATACTTTCCTAAGACATTCGGGCAAAGTACCAAATTTTCACGGCAAAAATCCGTCGACATGTCACATTACTTTTGCGGTAGAAATTAGGCATTGATTTGCCTTAAGTGACATGGACTATGACAATCACACTGGAAAGGGTGGTGCAGGTATATATATACATACATCATGTACAATGCTAGCACATAGAGCATGAAAGTAAATGCCTACATCCCTAGAGCATGGCCCAAAATATAGGTGTAGGAAAATAAACAGGAGTCGTCATACCCTAGAGATGATGACAAATGGTACACGGCATGATATACCTAATACAACTCATCTAAGAGAAAGGAGGGAGGAAGGAAGGGGGTTTAAATGAGTACATGACCAAATGGGAGAGGCTAGACCCCTAAACTTACTAAACATAGCTGCTTGGCTTATCTTTAGATGCATGCATTTGCGCCCTTTTTGCTTGCGCCTAGGAGACCGAGCCCTAGCTCTATATGTCCTCGCTCCATGTGTGTACATGCAAAGGCACAAACAAGAAACAAGCAGACAAGCAATAGAAAGAAAAGATGCAAAGAGCATATGAAAGAGGCATAAAGCAGATAAGCATGATAGAAATGGCAAGCAACGAAACAAGAACGCAAGCAAACAAGCAAGGAAGCAAAAAAAAGGGTGATGTCCACAAGAGACAAATGTAGGTTCGGATCAAATGCCATAACTTCATTGTGTTGAAGCATGGATGACATACTAGCAAGCAAGACTTATGCATGGACACGTGAACAAGCGTGTAAAGATGCATAGAAAGCTAACGGGTGGCATAAACAAGCATGGTAAGCATAGCATCGTGCGGAGCAAAAAAGGAAAGGGTATGCACGGAGCAACTCGGCATCCGAAGATGCCTCCCAAGTGATTACACCCAAATTAGGCCTCAAGGGCGTCGGATGCAACCACACAGCCATGAACCCGCTAAAGGCGTCAAGCATGACAAAGCCTAGAACTAGAGAGGCTAACATGGAAGATAGAGCATAGAAACAAGCAAACATAGATATACAACTAGGATGATCCAAACCCTTTGATATGGGCTAAGGTGTACGAATGATGACCAAGACCATAAAGGGGTTAAGATCTAAATCCTACTGAATGGCCAAAACACAAGAAAGAGAGACAAAAGTGAGAAAATGGCTACAATAGCACATGGCATGACAAACATAGCCTAGGTCTAGGAACAAAAATATGGCATGGAGCACACAAGCACATGGAAGATGGCATAAAACATGTAGAGAACATAGATCTAAGCACATAGGCATGTAAAAACATAGATCTAGTCATATATGTATAGAAACATGCATGTAAACAAGTAGATCTAGCACATAAACATGGAAAAACATGAATCCAAGCATATAAGCATGTGAAGACAAGGATCTAACCATATAACATGGAAATGTACACATAAACACATAGATCCAAACAAGGCATAGCCAAAAACATTAAACAAGTATGTGAGCATGAAAACAAGATGTAGAACTAAGGAAAAGAAGATTGGGTGAAAGAACACTACCTTGTATTTTTTGTGAAGAAGGAAGAATCAAGAAGCTTTGATGTGTTTTTGTGTGTTTTTTGTGTTTGGAAGAGAGGAAAAAAAAAAGGTGCAGAAAGCGTTCAGGCACAGAGCAAAACACAATAAATCTTTTTTTTTTTTTTCTAGGAGGTGCCTAGGGCTATTTATAGCCTTAGGTGCGCTTTTCGAGGCGGCGGACCTTCAAAGGCCGCTACCTTGGAAGCTTGTCTAATCGGGTTGATCTTGACGCTCTTGGAAAGATCTTGACTTCCTAATTCTAAAAAGGTATGGAACTTGAAAATTCAATAGTTGGATCAAAAGTTATGGCTCTAGGAAGTTAGCCGTGCATAGATCGGTGCGTCAACCTAGTTTTCATGGTATCTCGGCCTTTTTTACTCCGATTTCGACCCATGAATAGTCGTTGGACTAAGAATTTAATTATCTTTGTAATGGCGTTGATTTCAACTTCTTCTGACAGTCGGATCAAAACTAGGGTTTCTGGGCCCACCAAGGGTGTTTTGGTCATTTTGGTTGGAAAATGCACTTTGAGTACTTCGATGTCCAAATGGGTTGCGCCATATCATTCTGGATGTTCTCGTGGCCCTATGGAGAGAATAATATTTTTGGATTTTTCGGGGTTCAACGCGCAAATTGAGGGCAGACAAAATACGATATCAACAATTGTTACCAAAATGTAGGGACCCAATTGGTGTTTCACCTATTTTTTAATTAAAAAGTTAAAACACTGCCTTTTAATTTTGGAAGGGAGGTTAATTTTAGAAACTTTCCTTTAAGCAAAAGGAAAGTTAGTACACAACATTTTTAATATCAGGTTAGCATACTTTGGTCAAGTTGATGTAAAGGGGGAATACATATATATATATACCTTCAAGTTTGGGGTGGAATGTCATTCGCTTAAACCTCAAGAGAGAGGAATATAATTACCCATATATAAAATAAATCGATAAAAAAAGTCTCTATTGGTCTATCAATTTATACTAGTTAGAACCTCATGCACATGCACGAGTACAATTTTTTTTTAAAGTACACCCATGCCATATATATAAGTTTCAACCTAATAAACAACAATTTTTCATAGAATTATGTTAAAAGTAGATAAATTTGAATTATTTTTATGGGTTATTTGTATTAGACTTCTCGTATTTTACACTGAAATAACTCACTTGACACAAAAATTAAAAAAATTTAAATGAGGCATATGATACAAAATTAAACTCTAATTGAAATCCAATTTGGATTATATATATGAGTCATTGGAAAAAAATGAAATTGCATATTGTGGTGGGCTCATGTATGATATGGTAGGCTAATTTGAGAATGATGTGAAATTGTTTTATTAATAGCTTTATTGCAATAAAATTAAGCACATCTTTTGTTTTTCTTTTTTAATTTATGAAGTCTGCCCCATAATGATAAGACATGGATTTTATGAGTAAGTGAGATTTGAACCTAGATATCTTACTCAATCACAAAAATTTACTAATTGAGTGAAGTACAATAGACAAAATAAGCTCATTCTAATACATAAATTACTTAGTTTTTTTAAATGGAAAGCATTATTTGAATTTTTTTTTTTTTTTTTTGCATTTTCCTTTGTTTGTTAGTATCAGGAGGAAAAAAATGGTCAATGGAAAATTATTTCTTAACTTTTTTTTATTTAACTTGGCATGAGATAGAGTTATTTTCTGCTAATTTTTTTTTTGGAAATCAACTCTATCTCATGAAATGTTAGATAAAGAAAATAGCTCACTCTCACATAAACCTAAATAAAGGAAGTCAAGAGATAATTTTCCAATTCATTTTAAAGTTGCTACAAAACATACAAAAATGAGATAATTTTTTTAGAAAATGCTTTTTGAAAAATAATTCATTTTCCAAAAAATATTAATGTCAAAACAAACAAAAAGGAAATAATACTAAATTATTCTTTCCTTATTAATATATTTTATGGTGATTGTCATTTGGAGAGACTTAATGAGATTTATTTCAGCAGAAAATATGGTGTGACATAAAATAATTATCTGATACAACTAGGCATAAAATAACCTCTCTCTCTCTCTCTCTCTCTCTCTCTCTCTCTCTCTCTCTCTCTATATATATATATATATATATATATATATATATAATGACCACCTATAAGGTCTTACACTTATAAGATATTCATCCACTCCTTTCCTCTCCTTAGTTAAAAAAAAGTATGATCAAGCCTTCAAAGATTCTATGTCTAAATGAGAATGATGTTACCTAAATTTTTTTTGATAAGTTATGAGTGTCATAGACTCATAGCATATTATTTGGGATAGAGCTTGTGTTTAATGCATCAGTGTATTAGATATGTTGAGATTCAAACATGTGTCCAAAACAGGGCATGTATCCAAATCTCAACGTCTCTAGTGCATTATGCATTGGACACAAGCCATGTCCTAGTATAATTGAACCATGGCCTTACTCTTTACTCTTCTTATTATTATTATTTTTTATTGAAGACCTAACTCTTTACTATCTCATTAGAGAAGAAAATATCATTTAAAATAGAGCTTCTGGGCAGATAAATGCTCGTCGTATAAATATAACTAAAATTTTAGTTGAAGTCCAACATCAAAATTTGTCAAGAAAAGGTGTAATGCTATATATATATATAGTTTATATCATATTCTTATTTCAAGATTTGACCTGCCTCGTGAGATGTCAAGGACATATATATGAGAGTATAAAAAACGTGACCAATCAATTTTAAGGGTCTATAGTTTTATTTATTTATTTTTTTTAAATTTATTTTTATGAATCTATAGTTGATTTTATACATTATATGCTAATGTGTATATATAATGTACTTCTCACATGATGAGAGTGAACATCATAAGCGTGAGAGTTACCCTTATATAAGAGAGGCGTTATATATGCCCGTTACACCATATATTTCCTTTAGACATAAAACATTATAAAAAATATTATTACCACTTAATTATTTTTTATATTCCATATAAACATGAACTTTTTTATTTTTATTTTTTGAGATGAAGATAAATTATGCAAACATAAACTTCTTTCTTTTTTGATAATTTGATAGTTGGGAATGAGGTGATTTGAACCTCAGATATCTCTATTGATACATTAGAAGGTGCCAATTAGTTGATGTATAAAGTTCTTAATTGTAAACATGAATTTGAGTGTGTAACATAAATTAATTAGCAATAATATATCTCTTTTTTGTGGTAATAAAGGAAACTCCATTAAGAAACTAACAGCTCAAACTACACAATCTTAATTTTGCATTATATTCTTTAATGCCATTGCCAAAACATCTGCACACTTATTTGCTTCACTGTAATAATGTTTGATTGTCAACAAGTAAGGCAAATCCACCTAGACATTCTTTTGAACTTTTCTTAAGGCAAACCACAGCATTAGCACCGAGTTAGTAATGATATATTCACATGTATATGACTCAAATAAAAGGAAAAAAAAAATGTGGGTCGGAGGGCAAGTTACTGTTTTGTGGGATTTCCACTCATAGCCTATTTTCAAGAATGAAAAGTACTTTCATTTAAAAATAATAATAATGACTGAATGAAAAGAAAAAGAAAAGTACTTTAGAGTTTAGAGCACTAAATTTCAAAATTCCCCACATGGAAATCATCTTACGAATTACGAGCACACTTGAGACTAATAATTTTTTTTTGGGAAAGAATACGACTTATAAATTATAGGTGCGATGATTAATATATAATTTATAAACTTTTAACTTCTCTTTTTGCAATAGCGAGTAATAATGATATTTTATAAAGGTTCGATCGATGATTTATATATATAGATCAAAGATAGCAATTTAGACAGAATGTTTTTCATTTTTTAATAGCCAGACCTCAAAGTCATACTCATGAGAAGATCGATGGAAACGTACGTCACATTAAAGATTTTAATACTTTTATTCAATAAATTTTAAATGATTTTTTCACCTCAAATTTGACACCTTTCTATATAAGGGGGCCATAGATTTCATAGTAAGCATTTTTATTTTCACAATCCTCATAACTAGCTTCGATCTTTTCAAACAAAATGCGTATACACTACAGACAAATGGTCATGGAACCCAAAATTTTATAAATCAAAATAAATTAAAAAAATTATATACAACATGGATTGAGTTAAAGGTGCATTTGATTTAATTTTTAACAATGTTATATATATCTTTCAATATATTTTTATTGAATGAATGTACCTTTTTGATAGATCCATCACTAGATTATATCATCTTCTTATACTTTTTAGAGAAACAAAACATGAGTTAGATTAAATAACAAATAAGATCTGATTAATATGGAATTTAGCATGCATACTATGAGCAATGAAATCATATAATCCAAGGGTGAAAAATGTTTTATTGTAACTATTTGTCAATATTAGACAACTTAATAAAATTTATTGTGTTCTTCTAACAAAAAATTAGTGTATTAATATTTTGACATTAAATCAAATCATTGGATCATACATATTCTTGAACAAGATCTTATTTACTTTCTAATCCATAAAGTCATATTTTTTTATTAATATTTAAGTAGATTTAAAAAAAAAAATTAAACTTGTTTTTCCAAATAACAATTCAGACCATCTTAATATTTTGTAAATATGGAAGGTATAGGAAAGCAATATAATCCAAAAATAGATTTCTCAAAAACACACCCAATAAAAAAGTTAGTCTTTCGCTTGAGAATAAAAAATAAAAAAAATTCAGTGGTGTAATATTCGCAAAAACTCGTGGGTAGTTCTCAAGGTGTGAGTGAGTCTCCTCTCATCCCCTGTAGTATAGTTTATTCCCTTCTCCATGAGAAGGACATTTGTTCCCTCTAGTACTCTTAGTGCTATGAGGGCTGGGTTTTGGTTGGTGCGCTACCTTTAAGGCACCATGGAGGATCTCGCTCAGCGATGGAAGTAAATGTCACTGTCTAAAGCGGAGGGAACAAAGTGTGATCTCTCAAAAGACAAAAAGGCGTCGGAATTTGTACTTGCCGCAAAGTTTTTCACCAGAAGATTGATCAACATTGAGGTAGTGGCGAGAACTTTCAGACCAATTTGGCGTCCTAAATGAAACTTTGAAGTGAGCGTAGTAGGCGATAACATCTTACTAATAGCTTTCGAGCTGGAGGTGGATGGGGAGAAGGTTCTTCAAGATGAGCTATGGGCTTTTGACAAACACTTGGTGTCTTAAAACAGTATGACGGTTCATGCCCGATCCAAGAACTCAGTTTTGATAGAACATCTTTCTGGTCCAGATTTATAATTTGCCATTCTCATTGATGATGGTGGAGGCCGCGTTAAGTCTTGGAGCAACTCTGGGTCTAGTTTCAAGACCAAAGGATGAGGCCGAGATGAAAGGTGGTAATTTCATGAGAGTCAAAGTGGCAGTGGACATCACAAAACCATTGAACAAAGGCAGAATGATTACATGTGATCAAGGTAGAGAAGGCTGCGTTTCGTTTATGTATGAGCAGTTGCCAAATATGTGTTATTGTTGTGGACACCTTACACATGATAATAAACAATGCGACATGTAGTTGAGTAGCAAGGGCACTCTATTGGGGGAGGAGCAATAGTTTGGTCTGTGGCTCAGAGCTCCTTACTTTAGTCCAACGAGGAAAATGATAAAAGAGGTGCAAGGGTTTGACAGCTTGGGTACCAACAGGAATCCACCATGACGGCCTGAGGGAAGGCGTTTGGCCCACCATACGAACATGATAGAAAGCTCAAGGGCTGATGGGAGGTCAATGATGGCGCCGGAGACGTGATCACTGAAGCTCAATCGACGCCAATGTCTATGGACGTGAGGAGCAGCGGCGGTGCACAGAGCAAAAGCCACGTGCGTAGCACTGACACAGTGGGCCCACATACACAAATCCCGGATTTTGAGGCGAGGATAAGGGAGATTGATGAGGCAATCAATACTGATCCTACTTTTTTGAATTCAAACATTCCTAATCTGGATCCATCTCTGACTATATATGGCAAGGAGCAGCATATTGGGAGTAATGTAAGTATAATGGAAAATCTGGGATCTCTATCACAATTTTCGAAAAAGAAAATAGCTGACTTGCCTTCCCAAATACCTTAGCTGTCCCCCCATGGAAGTCAAATTTGAAGTGGGTTGGGTTGAGACTATTGCTGGAAGAAAAGGCAATAAAAGCGGGCCTAAGAAAAATAATAGCAAGGCCTTAACCATCCTTAATGACTCTACTGGGTTGAATGGTGGGCATGTTAGGCTTAATGAGGTTTCTAAAGAAAGCCCAAAAAGGGGCTGTTGGGCTAGATCACACTCGGGTTCAATGAGCCAGGATGGGATGGAAGGTGTTTATTTGGAGAATGACCTAAAAATAAAACGTGAGGCTTTTAATGTTGATCCTTCTGAAATTACGTGCATGGAAAAGAAACTAATGTTGGACGAGGAAACCAGAAGCTTGAGCATTCTTATGGCGACACACCTGGGATCGACGAAGGCTGTTGAGTAGTCCTGTCGGGTCTAATGAGTATCATCAGTTAGAACTGCCGGGGGCTTAGGAACCCCCTGTCAGTTAAAGCCTTGGAAAAGGTGTTCAACAATGAAGATCCCATTATAGTCTTCCTTATGGAGACAAAATTGAACAGATAGTGGAAGGAAATAGTAAAGGGCAAGTGCAACATGAAACATGGACTGATAGTACCAAGTGAAGGGAAGAGTAGGGGTCTGGCAATGCTTTGGAAGGAAAGGATAATGGTGGAGGTTCAGACATATTCTTAGACCCATATTAACGCATTAGTGGATGGTGGGTCAGGTGTAAGGTGGTGGCATTTCACGGGCTTTTATGCTAATCCAGATACAGCTAAAAGACCTGAGTTGTGGGCAAAGCTCAGACACCTGAAAGGAACTTCAACATTGTTGTGGCTCACTATTGGTGACTTTAATGAAATTATTGGAGCTTCGGAGAAGGAGGGGGGAGTGATAGACTGCGATAACAGATGAAGAATTTTATTGACACTATTAACTTTTACGGTCTCCGTGACTTGGGTTTCAATGGCCCAAAATTCACGTGGATATATCACCGGGCTTATGGCATGCAGATAAGGGAGAGATTAGACAGAGCCTTGGCAACATCGGAGTGGATAAATATTTTCCTTTCTGCCAAACTTTTCCACTTTACTTCCTTAGTATCGGATCATTTGCCCTTAGTCCTCCGAATGGTGTAGACACTGAGGAAAAGGAAGGCAAGAAAGACATTCAAATTTGAATCAATGTGGTTGAGAGACTAAAGGTGTGAAGAGGTGGTAAAGGAACAATGGGAAGAAGGAAAGATGGTTAGCACTGGAGGTGTCCTTGAGAATTGCTTAGGTGAATGTCGTGCCAGTTTGGAAGCCTGGAATAAAATGGAGTTCGGGTACATGGGAAGGAAGGTAGCTGAGTTGCAGAAACAACTTGAGTGGTTGGAACTTCAACCTCCATCCCATGAGATCAACTAGGAGATGAAGGGTACTCGAACCGATCTGAATTGTTCGCTAGAGAAGGAGGATGATATGTGGAGACAATGGCCAAGGCTTAATTGGTTTCAGTCAGGGGATAGCAACACAAGCTTTTTCCATGCGAAAAAGAATTTCATTGAAGGAATATTGGATGAACACAAGATTTGGCATGAGGAAGATGAAAAGGTGGAGGAGGTGGTGGTGGCATACTATAATGAGCTGTTTACCACCAGTCAGCCCACAGAATTCTCAGAATTGATCCAAGCAATCCAACTAAAGATGACTCCCTCAATGAATCAGGCGCTAACTAGAGACTTTACCGGAGCAGAAGTTAAGTTGACTTTGAAGCAAATGTACCCATTAAAAGCGCTAGGATCAGATGGCATGCTTCCTTTGTTCTTCCAACAATTTTGGGTGATAAATGGTGAGGTGGTCACAACAACGGTATTGAATTTTCTTAATCGTGGTATTATCCCTCTTGATTTTAATAAAACTCATATTGTGCTTATTCCTAAAGTAAAGATGCCAAAAAGGTAATTGATTACAGGCCTATTAGCTTGTGTAATGTAGTGTACAAAATTTCCTCCAAAGCCATATCCAACAGGTTAAAGAAAATTTTATCTTCCATTATCAGTGATACCCAAAGTGCTTTTGTGCATGGCAGGTTAATCACTGATAATGTCCTTGTAGCTTTCGAGACTATGCACCATATTAGTCAGAAAAAAGGGGGGAAGGTTGGGGAGATGGCTCTGAAACTTGATATGAGTAAGGCATATGATAGGGTGGAATAGGTTTGTTTGGAAAAAATAATGGAAAAGCTGGGCTTTGATGAAAAATGGAGGAGGCTTATTATGCAATGTGTCATAACTGTTACGTACTTTGTAAAGATTAATGGGATTCCTAGGGGTAATATTATTCCATCTAGGGAAATCTATCAAGGAGACCCTTTATCACCTTATCTTTTTATTTTATATGTAGAGGGACTCTTAGCAATGGTATAGGCCTCAGTTGCAAATGGAGTAATGGAAGGAGTCGTTGTGTGTCGCAGTGGCCCAAAGTTATCACATCTTTTCTTTGCAGATGATAGCTTGAGTGCAAGGCTTCTTTTGAAAAATGTGATGCCCTTCAAAGAATCCAAGGACTTTATGAGAAAGCATCGGACCAACAACTTAACAGGGACAAAACATCACTATTTTTCAGTAAAAACACCCCCACTGCAATCCAAGAGGAGATAAAGCAAAGATTTGGCACACAAGTTATAAAGTAACATGAGAAATATTTGGGTTTGCTTTCACTGGTAGGTAAGAAAAAAAGGAATACCTTCAATGAGATTAAGGAGAAGCTCAATAGAAAATTAGTGTGATGGAAGGAAAAGATGCTTTCTAAGGCGGGCAAGGAGGTACTCATTAAGGTGGTGGCACAAGCTATACGAACATATACCATGAGTTGCTTCAGATTACCAGATTCACTATGTGAAGAGTTGACAAGCATGATAAGGAACTTTTGGTGGGGTCAATAGAAGGAAGAGAAGAGAATAGCTTGGCTTAGTTGGGAGAAACTGTGTAAGCCAAAATGTTGTGGTGGTATGGGTTTTAAGCAACTTAAATATTTCAATATGGCCCTCCTAGCTAAGTAGGGTTGGAGACTCCAAACCAATCCAAATTCTTTGGTGTACTGGGTGCTCAAGGCAAGATATATTCCTCTGTATGATTTCATTGAAGCTTCACTTGGTAACAATCCTTCTTATTCATGGCGTAGTATTATGTCTGCCCAACACTTGGTTAAAGAGGGGGTACGGTGGAGAGTTGGCAATGGCAGTATAATCTGTGATTGGGGTGACAAATGGTTACCTTCATTCTCCATGTACAAAGTTGCTTCACCCAGGATGTTTCTGCACCAAGACACTAGAGTAAATGAACTGATTGACCAAGCCACAGCAAGTTGGAAGAAAAATGTAATTGACGCCTTGTTCATGCCTTATGAAGTAGAGCTGATAAAAGGTATTCCCATAAATTCTCGCCTTCCGACAGATAAACTAATATGGGCGGAAGCATCTAATGGCAAGTTCAGTGTTAGGAGTGCCTACGGTGTAGCAATACGTGTCTCTAAATCCATAGACCGTGGTGCAAGCTCAGACAACAACAAGATGCGACTTTTTTGGAAAAGGTTATGGGGCCTATCCTTACCACACAAAATACGCCATTTTGCATGGTGTGCATGCAAGGATATCCTACCTACCAAGGTTGACCTTAAGCGAAAGAATGTGGTGCAAGATCAAATCTGTGATGTGTGCCGAATGGATGCCGAGACGACGGGTCATTTATTTTGGACATGCCCACGAGCTAGAAAGGTTTGGTCATGGTCGAAAATAGCTGTGTAGCCGAACTGAAATGGAGTGCAATAATTCTTTGAGTTGCTGTGGTACTTGCTGGTGGGGGACCGAGTCAACGAAGAAATGGTGGCAAAGGTGGTTAGTATCACTTGGGCCATGTGTAATAATTAGAATGTGAGTAGATCAAGTGGGAAGAGAAAAGCGGGCAAGGAGGTGGTTTATTGTGCTATGCAATACTTGGAGGAGTATAGGGCTGCCACGGAATGCATGGTTACCAAAGACACGATGGTTGAAACTCGGGGCGTATGGGCCCTTCCATCCCAGAATGTCTTCAAAGTAAATGTTGATGGCGCCATTTTTACGCAACAAAAATCAGCGGGTATCAGCATGATTGTCAGAGACGATAAGGGTAGAATAGAGGCTGAGGATTGATGCGCCATTAGGTGCTGTGGAGGCAGAAGCAATGGCGTATGAAACAGGTTTAGTGTTTGCAAAGGACATAGGCATCCAAGACTTTATCATTGAGGGAGACTCACTTATTCTTCACTGTGCTTTGAGTGATGCATCAAACCCGCCCTCATCAGTGTCTGTTGTCGTTTAAGGAATGCAGGAGTTGTGTAGGGAGTTCCGTAAGGTAGAGTTTTCCCACGTTAGGAGATAGGGTAATAGAGCCACCCACTTATTAGCAAAACACGTGATTGGTGTTTCTGATTTCAATACTTGGATTCAAGAGACACCTTGCTTTCTTGAGCAAGCTCTTATCCATGATGTAACAAATTTCTTTAGTCCTTAATAAAAGTTTTTCAGTCCTTCTTATCAAAAAAAATAAATAATAAATAATAATAATAATAATAATAATAATAATAAAATAAATCATTGAATCATACATATTCTTTAACAAGATCATATTTACTTTCTGATCCATAAAATCATATTTTTTTTATAAAAAAGTTAAACTTGTTTTTCCAAATAACATTTCAGACCATCGTAATATTTTGTAAATATGGAAGGTATAGGAAAGAAATATAATCCAAATATAGATTTATCAAAAAATGCACTCAATAAAATTAAAAGTTATTCTTTCGCTTGAGAAGACAAAAAAAAATCAGTGATGTAATATTCACAAAAATTACGTTAAAGTAATTTGAATTCAACTCATCCTTTTTTTTTTCTCACCCATACATATACCTAATTCACAAAAATTACATTAAAGTAATTTGAATTCAACTCATTCTTTTTTTTTTTCTCACCAATACATATACCTATCTCTCTCTCTCTCTCATCACCTATATATTTTCTAATAGGAGTCACTAGAAAGTTCCCTAGGAGATCCCAAACCTCAATTACTTCAAAATTTTAAGGCAAAATTCTAATTTTTAGTTTTTTTTTTAAATGTTAGTAAATATGAATTTGGTTCAAGCTACACATGTTGAGACACCATAGTGATCATTTAAATTGAATTTTAAGAAAGGATTTTCTTCGGTTGACTAAAATTTCAAACTTTTGTTGAAAAAAGAAAAACCCAACTTCTAAGCCAATTCCATATCGTTTTTATATAGCACAGATTTAGAGATATATAAGGGTTAAATTTAAAATTCTCAAATTGTATCATATAGCATCTGATTAACAATTTTTTTTTTCAATTCATTTACATGCAACAGTGGCAGCTCTAGGAATTTTGTTTAGGGGGGTCATTAAAAAATTTTAATAAAAAAAGAACTTGAATATATCGAGTTATCGACAAAAAAAAATTAATACATGAAGTTTTACAATTTTCGTTTATAAATTCTCAAATTTTTAATTGTTATATGATAGTTCATTATAAGTATTTATTGCCAATGTGGGTCGCTATAAGCCTATGACTATTTTATTTTGTTAAGTTTATCTAACATTTTTATTTTTATGCAATTGTTATTATCTATTTGTTATTTTTTTTATAAAAATATTTTAAACTAAATGACTAAACTAAACTCATTAACTTTGTATTAATTATTGACGCACACAATCACATTCATTCATACATAAAATTATACACTACGTGTCGACTTAACCAATCAAATGCTTGGACAAACACTAACTTTACAAATTTTTTTCTTAAATTTTACTAACTTTATAACAAAAAGTTATTATAACATGATAACAATAAACGCACATGTAACAAACCATTTCTATTTCCTAATTATTAAATTATATAAATTTATATTATATTTATATTGTACACACAAACATCCACACACATCATAATTCACACAAATAGCATTATAATAAAAATTAATGCACACAATCAATATTAGACACTCACACACATAATATAAATTTATAAAAAAGGGTGATACTTACAATTCACAAATACTTACTCTTTGCTCTTAGAGTTTGAAATAATTGTAATAAAGATGTGCAAAATTTAATTCAGAGTGTGCAAAAATATTTTTAAAAATGAATTAAAGTATTAAACTAACCAAAAAAATATTATATATATATAAATTTTTTTTTTGAAGTCAGGGGGTTCATTTGAACCCTTGAATATAGACTAGCGCTGCCTCTGCTCATGCATAAGGAAATCTCAAATTCAAAACCAAACTTGAAAAATGAAATCAATATGTGAAAATTAGTTAGAAAGTACCTAAATTGAAGAAGTCAACCTTGGAAGAAAGTTGATAGAAGTATATGACGAAATAATTAAATTTACCATTTTCTAACAGTTTAAATTTTTTAGACAACTAGTAATTTAACATAGTATTTGATCTAGAGATCCTAAGTTTGATTATTATCTCCTTCATTCTACCTGCCATTTAAAATCTCATGTATTTAAGTAAAAAAAAAAATCTCATATATAAGGCCCTCACTTATTAAAAGGGGGTTTGAACTCATATGTGAGGGGTGTTAGACTTAGAAGTATATAATTAAATAATTAAATTTATTATTTCTTAATAACTTAAATTTTTGAGACAATTAATAATTTAACAAAAAATAAGCGGTCAAAATCAATGCTAGAGGTATAAAAAGAAAGACATAACTTTGGAGAAGATGATCATAGATATACATAACCTTGGATCGGAACAAAGTTATACTTTATTATGAGTTGTAGAAACTGTAAGTGCACAATTGCAGCTGGCCCCAAGAACAATTACGGGTTCAAGCCCAATGAGCCTTAAACAATATGAATTTGTAGAGTGTGGGCTTGAAACCCAGGTTAGAAGTGTCTGAGGATTAAATGACAAGCCAAAGATTGCAAACACTTGAAAATAACAAGGAATATTGTAAATCAACCTGCTCGAACGTAAGCCGAGAGCTGTTCTTATATTATCTCTTTCTCTTTTTTCTTTTTCTTTTAGATTACAAAAAAAAAAGAGCCCCCTTATTCCTCTTCTAGGTTTCTTCTTAAATACTCCTCTTTTTGATACTTTGTACACGTGTTGCCCCAACTCCCCCTTAGCCTAGATATTTCTTTTCTCAGTGTCTTTGAATAGTAACCAGAAGTTTCCCTTCCACTGTTCAGGTGTCACTTCCCCATTAATGCGGCCAGGGTGGTAGGTGCAGGGTCTTTAATGTGGAGGTGGCAGCCTTTATCTTTGGTATTTCTCTAACATCGGTGCTTCTAGGACATTCAAGGGTTCACCCCCTTTAACCATTGGTCCTGACCGTGTCATTCCCTAACCTTTACCATGAAGTCCCGAGTTCTTCGGTGTCCGTCCGAAGGGAAATTCATCCTCGGCTGGATCCTTGGATCCTCGGCGTATGGGCCGACCCGTAGTACTAACAAGTTCTAAACCCAAGAGCAGGTCGGCCTTCCTTAGCATGGTCTAAAGGCCCACATCCCCATCAGGGTCTTTTTACTCCCCACAATAGCCCCTCAAAACTCTAATTTTCAACGTCCGAGGAGAAAAATAGGGTTTTGATCTGACGAGAACCTACTCCACACACTTTGTGAGTGATTGCACGTGTGGAAATCGTTTCGCGTCCCAGAAGATGCCAATTGGCGGTTTTATTTTCAAAAACGCGCGCATTTATTGTTGTAAGCTACACTTTGTCCCCCACGTTCAACGGTGAGATGGGTATCCAACGGTCCTCGTTACTCCACGAAAATTTGGGCGGGACGAATATAATTTCGAGGCCACTTTTCCGCACATTGTGACGCTTCGGGAACCTGCGCCTTCATTTAATTCCCCAGGGGCTAATCCCATCAAAACATCAACAATCATACTTTACCTGCAGAAAACCGTGGAAATTTGCACACCTTCAACTTTGTAAGTTCTTGCTCTCTCTATTCTTAACCTTTTCTCCTCGGATATAGTCCTCGGCTGTCCTCGTAGATATTCTCCCCTTTAGAGTTTAGCCTTTCGTTCTTTTGTAATGGGTAGGTTTAAGTGTCTAGTTGATACCGCCGTTGGAATGGAAGGCTTCAGAGCCAAGTATAACATTCTCGGCGATGTAGGTTTAAAATATTGCCCGGCGGAAGCCGTGGCCGGCTCTAGAAAGGAGGGAGAGGTTATCATCCCAATGATAGCCTTTGTAGAGGGTGGGATGACCCTCCCAATGAGGCCTGTAACTAGGGAGTACCTTCGTAACCACCGATTGTGTCCCGATCAGTGCCTCCCAAACGTTTTTAGAGTTTTGGGTAGCGTTGATGCTCTAAACGAGCAAATGGGCCTAAACCTCACCTGGCACAACGTCGTCTTTCTGTACGAGTCCCACAAACTCTCCAACGTAGGCTACTACATTAAATCCCATTCCAGCGTCGTTAGGCTAATCTCCTGTCTGCCCAAATCCAACAAAGGCATGAAGGATGACTACCTGATTGTCTTTGGGAACTGGCACGACGGCCTCCACTGCCCAGTTGAGTGAGGAGATCCAGGTGCGACACCTTAGGATTAACCTCCCCCCCGCACAAACTCCTCTAACACTCACAAAAATGCATATTCACATGTATTCATGTTTATTTAGGTTTATTATATGTTGTGTGAATCTGACTATGTTCATTTGATTTGGTGTCTTCTTTTACAGATAAGCAACACGTGCGCCCACGCTTAAGCCACTGCAACGTTGCAGATCTCAACCGAGTACTGCGCTCCGAGGTGTTTGTCAGCGAGGACCTACAACTCAGGGCTGCTCATCTGATTCTGGGGTACACTCCCATCTCTTCGGACTTCCAGGAGATAAAAAACGCCATAATCAAGGGTGACCGAAGACGAAGGAGAATAAACGTAGCCCGGCCCCACCTTTTGGACGACCACGATCTCCCTGACGCCCCTCACACCGTTTTGTACAACCAGCCCATAGTGGCAATTCCCTTCGCCGTGCACTCTCAGGCAACTGTTGTTCCAGAAGAGCAGGTGTCTTCTTCACATACACTAGACGAAGAGATAGATCAATTCCAATTTGAAGACACCGAAAGACCTCGAGGGAATCAGTTCGTCGTACTTTCTGACGAGGAGGAAGAAGCCACAGAGGCATCTGGAATTGCAGGGTTAGTCGTTGCCCAACCAGAGGACGAATCCGAGGAAGATATGGACAGGATGAAGGGTCTCCTAACCAATAGAGCTGTGAAGGTTGTTGAGAGAAAAACGGGGGGGTCCCAAGCTCTTCCATCTTTTCCACCTCCCCCTTCTCCAGCCGAGCCAAAACTTCCAGCCGAGGATCCCAAAAAGAAGAGAAAGGGGGAGGCCGAGGGGACGATTAGCAAGGACCCCAAGAAACCACGACAACAACCCCCACCGGTTCAGCAGCAGAAGCTGGACAAAGGCAAGGGTAGGGCCCGCTCAGTTGAAAGCGGGGAGATCAGGGATGTGGCCGAAATGCGCCGAGCACCGACCACCTGGTCCCCTGACTTAAGGTTGGACGGCGCGCCTATTTCCTGCCAATCTAGTATTAGGGCGGTCCAGCAAGGTCATGCCCATCACTTGGCAGAAGTGTTGGAGCGCCCTCTTCTGCTGCCCAAGGACATGGAAACCTTGGAAAAAATGAGCCAGCCACAACTATTCCTCTCTTTAAAAAGAGACTTAGCGCTGGTAAGTTTACCCCTTTTTAGGAAGATTTCACTTTTAACAATATTCATAAGTTTTTTACTATTCCTGATTCCATCATACTTTGTTACAGGCCATTCAGGAGGTCTTTGTAGCCGAGAAGTTCATAGAAGACACTCGGAAGAAGGCCAGAACTGAGCAGGAGATTAGGATGGAGACTGAGAAGTCCTTGGGCACAGCCCTTGCTGAGAACGAGAAGCTTACCTCGGAGGTGGCTGATCTAAAGAGAGAGAAGAATGGGGCCGAGGCGAACCTGAAGACCATGAAGACCCAGATAGAAGGGCAACGCAAGCTCCTCCGCGAAAAAGATGATGAGCTCTCCCGAGCCCAAAGGGAACGCTCGGATTTGGAAAAGGAACTTGCGCTAATGAAGGAAGAAGCCAGCTCATTCCAACGCTCTTTACAGGCTGCCAAGCAGACGAGCTACGAGGAAGGGGTAGCAACCACCGAGGAGCAGCTGACAGAGGCCTTTGCGGCTTTGTGCCGGGAGTACCGTCGTAGGACCGGGGGAAGCCCTAAACGTAGCCGGAGTTCCTCTATCCTCGGATTCGAGGAAGTCCGAGAACGTTTGGCTTCCCCCGGAGATACAGGAGATTGAAGAGGCTCCCCGTCGCTACTCCTACCCCCGAGTCAACTCTCCCGTCTCCGCCTCCGATGGTCCCACAGCCTAATTCCAGATCCTACAACCTTCAGTTCCAACAAAGAGAAGGAAGGAGGCGGGGATGCGCAGAAGGACTTGAGCCGTAAAGTGGAACCCAACGTCCTTCCAACGAAGACAAGCAGACAAAGGAAAGCAAGTCGTGACTCCCTTTCGAGCCGGAGCTGAGAAAGACCGAGGCCACCGCAGACCTCTCAGCAAGACCCCCCTCCAAAAGCTTAAGACCTAGCTTTAGGACTTCTCTTTTTCTATATCTGGATTAAATATGTAATGTACATTTAAGCGATTAATGAAGAACTATTTCGTTTGATTCTCATTTATGTCGCATCCATTTTACTTTATTCTTGTTATATTGGTCATAAAGATTGCCATTAATACATGGTCAAAAAGGGGCAGAGCAAACAAATCTAACTTCAAGTTTTGCACGATCATAACCTCCACGCAGTCATTCGCGTGTTATTAAAAACTTAATAAAAAGTGATATGGCTAATATGTTTAAACAATGCCTTGGTTAAAAAAGAGAGACCTCATATAACGATTAAAACCTTATAATGTGTAGCATTGTTTTTAGTAGGATGTAAGATCCGAGGACCACTCCTTCCTCACATAAATTTGCTTAATACTTTTAAAGAAATAAAACTTAAGATCCGAGTTATTGAACAGTAAGGCACTAACTCCCAGACACAATAAGAAGTTAACTTTGATCAAGTTTATGGTCCGAGGACAAGACTTAACTAATTTTCCATTTGATTCTTTAGACCATTAACTTCAAATGTTAATTTTTCCAAAGTAGGAGGTCCGGGGACCCGGCATAACTAAGGTTCTGTTTAACAAATGACAAGACATCAATTTTCACAAGGTTTGTGGTCCGAGGACTACACTTAACCAAGTTTCTGTTTGATTCTTAAGAACAATAGCTTCAAATGGTAATTTTCCCAAAGTAGGAGGTCCGAGGACCCGACATAACTAAGGTTCTGTTTAACAAATGACAAGACATCAATTTCCACAAGGTTTGTGGTCTGAGGACTACACTTAACCAAGTTTCTATTTGATTCTTAAGAACAATAGCTTCAAATGTTAATTTTCCCAAAGTAGGAGGTCCGAGGACCCGACATAACTAAGGTTCTGTTTAACAAATGACAAGACATCAATTTCCACAAGGTTTGTGGTCCGAGGACTACACTTAACCAAGTTTCTGTTTGATTCTTAAGAACAATAGCTTCAAATGTTAATTTTCCCAAAGTAGGAGGTCCGAGGACCCGACATAACTAAGGTTCTGTTTAACAAATGACAAGACATTAATTTTCACAAGGTTTGTGGTCCGAGGACTACACTTAACCAAGTTTCTGTTTGATTCTTAAGAACAATAGCTTCAAATGTTAATTTTCCCAAAGTAGGAGGTCCGAGGACCCGACATAACTAAGGTTCTGTTTAACAAAGGACAAGACATCAATTTCCACAAGGTTTTGGTCCGAGGACTACACTTAACCAAGTTTCTGTTTGATTCTTAAGAACAATAGCTTCAAATGTTAATTTTCCCAAAGTAGGAGGTCCGAGGACCCGACATAACTAAGGTTCTGTTTAACAAATGACAAGACATCAATTTCCACAAGGTTTGTGGTCCGAGGACTACACTTAACCAAGTTTCTGTTTGATTCTTAAGAACAATAGCTTCAAATGTTAATTTTCCCAAAGTAGGAGGTCCGAGGACCCGACATAACTAAGGTTCTGTTTAACAAATGACAAGACATCAATTTCCACAAGGTTTGTGGTCCGAGGACTACACTTAACCAAGTTTCTGTTTGATTCTTAAGAACAATAGCTTCAAATGTTAATTTTCCCAAAGTAGGAGGCCCGAGGACCCGACATAACTAAGGTTCTATTTAACAAATGACAAGACATCAATTTCCACAAGGTTTGTGGTTCGAGGACTACACTTAACCAAGTTTCTGTTTGATTCTTAAGAACAATAGCTTCAAATGTCAGAGATACTCATAACTTTAAAATGTTCACTGACAAAAGCACATTTTATTAATAATAATACCTTCTAAGATTGTTTACATTCCATGGGCGTGGTACAATTTTTTCATCTAGGTCAACTAGCCGATATGACCCTATGCCGGCTACTGAAACAATGCGATAAGGGCCTTCCCAGTTGGGTCCTAGCTTACCCCAAGCTGGGTTCTTAGAAGTGCCTACAACTTTCCTTAGTACAAGATCACCAGGTGCAAGTGGTCTTAGCTTCATGTGGGCATCATATCCCCGTTTTAGCTTCTGTTGATAATAAGCCATTTGGACCATAGCTGCCTCGCGTCGTTACTCGAGTAAATCAAGACCTTTCTCCAGGAGTCCATTGTTATTCTCCGGGCTAAAAGTGCTCGTCTTTAGGGTTGGAAAACCAGATTCCAGAGGTATCACCGCCTCGGCTCCATAAGTCATAGAGAATGGCGTTTCTCCAGTGGACCTGCGCGGTGTGATCCGATACGTCCACAGAACATGAGGGAGCTCTTCTACCCATCTGCCTTTCGCATCGTCCAACCTTTTCTTCAGCCCACTGACAATGACCTTGTTAACGGCCTCGGCTTGCCCATTTCCTTGAGGATAAGCTGGGGTGGAATATCTATTTTTGATACCCATATCACCACAATACTTCCTAAAAGCCTTACTGTCGAACTGAACACCATTGTCTGAGATGAGTGTGTGTGGTATACCGAATCTAGTGACGATGTTTTTCCGTACAAACTTCTTGGAGTCAAGATTTCTAATATTCGCTAAGGGCTCGGCCTCAACCCATTTAGTGAAATAGTCCGTTCCCACGAGAAGCCATCTTTTGTTACCTCCGTTGCCCCTGAAATGGCCTAACTATGTCTAGTCCCCACCGTACGAAGTGGCCAAGGACCGGAAGGGGAGTCCTCCAAATGCTGATGAATATTAGGCGAACCTCTCGACACCGATCACATTTCCTGGCATAGTCTTGAGCCTCCCTTTGCATATTGGGCCACCAATAACCCCGAGTCGAGCTCTGGGCCTAAGGATCTTCCCCCGTGTGGCCGCCACAAATCCCTTCATGCAGCTTCTTCTAGAAGCCCTTCCGTTGAGTCAGGGTGTACACACAACAAGTACGGTCCCGAAAAGGATCGTTTGCATCTTCGGTCCTCGGACAACTAGAAACGTGGCGCCTTTCGGCGTATCTTATCTGCTTCAGATTTGTCCTCAGGAAGGACATCATTCCTAAGAAAAGATATGACTGGGTCGATCCAACTAGGTCCAGGCCTTATCAGATGGATGCGAGGCGCGTTGATAATGATAAGAGAGGGTTCTAGTAAATCCTCAACGAGGATAACCCTAGGTAAACCTTGAGCCGAGGACGTTGCCAGCGTGGCTAAGGAGTCTGCATGGGTGTTTCCGCTCCGAGAGATATGAGTTAAGGCGAAGGAGTCAAATTCATTTTGCTGGCGCTTGATCTGGGCCAAATATTCCTGCATCCTTGGATCTCTAGCCTCCATGGTCCCCGTGACCTGGCCGACCACCAGTTGAGAGTCTGAGAAGACATGGATTTCCTTTCCACCCATTCTATGCACCATTTTCATGCCTACCAAGACCGCTTCGTATTCGGCCTCATTATTAGTGGCCGAGAATGCCAATCTCAAAGACTTTTCGAAAAAAATTCCCTCGGGGGACGTCAGGACAAGTCCAACACCTGACCCTCTCTGATTGGCTGCCCCATCCACACACACTTCCCAAATCGGCCTTACCGCAGCTGTGATCACACCAACTGATTTTTCACCCATGTGGGCCTCTTTTAGAGTTTCTTCCAGCAATGGCTCGGCAAATTCCGCCACCAAGTCAGCGAGGACCTGGCCCTTCACCGAGGTGCGAGGCTTGTATTTAACATCAAAAACCCCCAGGATGGTCCCCCACTTTGCTATCCTTCCTGAGTAGTCGGCGCTACGCAAAGACCGCCCGAGGGGCAATTGGGTCAGGACAACCACTGTGTGGGACTGAAAATAATGGGGAAGCTTTCGCGTGGCATGAACCACGGCCAGGAGCGCTTTCTCTAAGGGTTGATAACGCACCTCGGCATCACCTAAAGACTTACTAACGTAATATACCGGTCTTTGCACCCCGTTATCATCTCTTATCAGGACCAGGCTGACCCCGTGGACGGCCACTGCCAGATAAGCAAACAAAATCTCATGTGCCTCCGGACGAGACAGAATGGGTGGCCGAGAAAGATATTGCTTGAGCTGTTGAAAAGCTAACTCGTAGTCCTCGGTCCATTGAAACCCTTTCCACTTATTCAACAGTTGGAAGAAAGGACGACACCGTTCAGCTGACTAAGATATGAACCTATTCAAGGTGGCAACCATTCCCGTTAACTTTTGAATTTCTTTTGGGTTCCGAGGAGGCTGCAAGTCCTGAATAGCCTTGACCTGCACCGGATTTACCTCTATGCCTCTATGAGTAATCATGTATCCCAAGAACTTTCCAGACCCCACGCCGAAAGAGCACTTTGAGGCGTTGAGGCGCAATTTGTACTTTCTCAGTATCTGAAAAGTGTCGGCCAAATCTTTCACGTGTGAGGGTATTGTTTTGCTTTTCACCACCATATCGTCCACATATACTTCAATGGTTTTCCCCATTTGCTGTTCGAACATTTTGGTCATCATCCTTTGATAGGTAGCCCCAGCATTCTTCAAGCCGAATGGCATGACCTTATAATAATAATTCCCCGTCGGTGTAATGAAGGCAGTCTTCTCCTGATCCTCTAATGCCAAGGGAATCTGGTGGTAACCCTAGAAGGTGTCCAAAAAACTCATCCGAGGATGTCCGACAGTGGCATCCACCAGTTGATCAATACGAGGCATTGGGAACGAATCCTTGGGGCAGGCCTTGTTCAAATCTGTGAAGTCAACACATACTCTCCATGTGCCGTTCTTCTTTTTAACAACAACTGTATGGGCCAACCACTCGGGGTAGAAAACTTCTTTGATAGCCCTAGCCCTCTTGAGTTTGAGCACCTCTTGCTTCACAGCTTCGGAATGTTCTTTGGAAGAACGCCGAGGTGGCTGCCTTCTCGGCACAATGGTAGGATTGACGTTTAAATGATGACAGATAAAGCTCGGATCTACGCCTGGAGCCTCATAGGGGTCCCACGCAAAAACATCAACATTGTCCTTCAAGAATTCTAACAATTCCATCTTCTCTTGGTGTGGCAAAAGTACACCGACTTGGAAGAATCTCTCTGGGTCATCGGCTACTGGAAACTTCTCTAACTCCTCGCAATGTGTCTCATCTCCTGTCACCATTCCAGATGAATCAGGAGCCGTTAACTGCTATAAGTCTTTGGTGATTAAAGCCGAAGACTTGGCTTCTGTCTGATGTAGTACCGCGGCCGATATGCACTGCCTGGCTACCGATTGGCTGCCGAGGATTTCCTCAACACATTCCCCCGAGGGGAATTTGACTTTAACGTGCAAGGTAGAGGAGACAACCCCAAGCGCGTGCAGCCAGGGCCTGGCGAGGATGGCTGTATATGGAGAGTACGCGTCAACCACAATGAAATCCACCTCAACCGTTTCTGAGCCGGATTGAACGGGTAAACAGATTTGTCCCTTCGGCACAACGGCTCTCCCTTCGAAGCTTATAAGCGGCGAGTCGTAAGGAGTTAGATCTTCCAACTCCAACCTTAGCCCCTTAAATAGATCAGGGTACATGATATCTGCACCGCTGCCCTGATCTATCATCACCCTTCTCACATCATAGTTCCCTATCCTGAGGGTGACCACAAGAGCATCGTCATGGGGCTGGATAGTCCCTACCTTATCCTCCTCGGAGAAACCTAAGATGGGCAAAGTGCCCTTCAACCTCTTCGGCCTGCTACCCACATCCTTGGCCTGAGGATGGGAAACCGCCACTGTTCACCCCAGCGGGACTCCGAGCCGGTCCTACCAGTGTGCAGCGAAGATAACATTAATTGTTCCCAATGCCGGCCGAGATGAATTGTTCCTCTCGGTTGTTTGAGCCAACTTGACCGACTCCGCCTGGGTCGACACAAGTGCTGCTTTAACTTTCCCTCACTGACGAGCTGCTCTAGATGGTTCCACAGGGTCCGACAGTTCTCGGTAGTGTGGCCCACATCCTGATGGTACTGACAAAAGAGGTTTTGATTTCTTTTCGCAGGGTCCCCTGCCATCTTGCTGGGCCATCTAAAGAAGGGCTCGTTACGAACTTTCTCTAGTAACTGATGCATTGGTTCTCGGAAAACAGTATTCACAGCCTGAGGTGCTGCCGAGCCGGATTGCCCGAAGTAATCCCTCCTCGGCTTGTTGTTGTGATATCTGTCCGACCTGAAATCCCTTCTCTCATGCGGGATAACCTTCTCCTTTCCCTTCCCCTGCTGCTGGTCTTCCTCTACCCTTTTGTACTCATCAATACGATCCATAAGGCGGCGTACGCTGCGGACGGGTTTTTTAGTCAGAGACTTTCTTAAGTCGTGGTCAGTAGGAAGACCTACCTTAAAGGTATTAAGCGCCACCTCATCAAAATCACCATCTATTTCATTAAACATTTCCCAGTATCGGTCGGAGTATGCTTTCAGCGTCTCCCCTTCCTTCATGGCCATGGATAGCAGCGAGTCCAATGGCCGAGGGACTCTGCTACACGTAATGAACCGCGAAGCGAATACCCTAGTTAGCTCCCCGAATGAGCCTACAGACCCCGATTTGAGACCGTTAAACCATCTCATAGCCACAGGTCCCAAGCTGGAGGGGAAAACTTTACACGTCAGAGTCTCGTTGTGAGAGTGCACTGCCATCCTCTGGTTGAAGTGACTCACGTGCTCCACCGGATCAGTCCGGCCATTGTAGATGGTAAAGGTGGGCTGGGTGAACCTCCTAGGAAGCCTCCCCCTCTCAATCCTCCATGAAAACAGAGATTTGGAGAGTTGGTGTAACGCCCTACTCATAGCGTCGTTGCCTAAGCCCCTAGAAGGAAGATTCTTGCGTCTGCGAGCTGGCCGGTCGTCCTCCTCACGGAGGACACTGAGCTGGCAGGTGAGCACGATCTCGAACTGTAGCCAGCTTGCCTATCCTCTACCGAGGAAGGATTAGGTGAGGATGATGAAGGCCTACGTCTAGCGCGGCGTAGCTTTCTCTTTAAACGGTTGATCTCCTTCTGCATGGCTTTAGAACCTTCCTCCTGGGGGGCGCTACCCCCACCATGAGTATGGCTGGCGCCTAGGTACTCTGTATGGACACTTCCCTCACGATCCCTTCGATGTTCAAGACGCTCGAAATGGTCCTCCGGTTGTGATCCCTGTGACTCTGCATGGTGAGAGCCTAAGCCTGCCATAATATCCCTACCTCTTCTAGACTAGATTCCCCACAGACGGCGCCAATTGTAAGTGCACAATTGCACCTGGCCCCAAGAACAATTACGGGTTCAGGCCCAATGAGCCTTAAACAATATGAATTTGTAGAGTGTGGGCTTGAAACCCAGGTTAGAAGTGTCTGAGGATTAAATGACAAGCCAAAGATTGCAAACACTTGAAAACAACAAGGAATATTGTAAATCAACCTGCTCGGACGTAAGCCGAGAGCTGTTCTTATATTATCTCTTTCTCTTTTTTCTTTTTCTTTTAGATTACAAAAAAAAAGAGCCCCCTTATTCCTGTTCTAGGTTTCTTCTTAAATACTCCTCTTTTTGATACTTTGTACACGTGTTGCCCCAACTCCCCCTTAGCCTAGATATTTCTTTTCTCAGTGCCTTTGAATAGTAACCAGAAGTTTCCCTTCCACTGTTCAGGTGTCACTTCCCCATTAATGCGGCCAGGGTGATAGGTGCAGGGTCTTTAATGTGGAGGTGGCAGCCTTTATCTTTGGTATTTCTCTAACATCGGTGCTTCTAGGACATTCAAGGGTTCACCCCCTTTAACCATTGGTCCTGACCGTGTCATTCCCTAACCTTTACCATGAAGTCCCGGGTTCTCCGGTGTCCGTCCGAAGGGAAATTCATCCTCGGCTGGATCCTTGGATCCTCGGCGTATGGGCCGACCCGTAGTACTAACAAGTTCTAAACCCAAGAGCAGGTCGGCCTTCCTTAGCATGGCCCAAAGGCCCACATCCCCATCAGGGTCTTTTTACTCCCCACAGAAACCTTCTAGGATAGTTACATATTTTAGTTTTATTGAACACGTTACACAGGTGAGCACACTTCTTTTCCTATCAGATTCAAATTTGGACTTCAAATACTTGATTTAATTGGACTAACTTCTTCTCCAAAAAAAAAAAACAAATTGGACTAACTTATCAATTCCAATGTTACTTGGTTGTAGTCACATGATAATATAATATATGGGTGTATTTCTATTTCCTAGATGTTGGTCGAATACGTACTGGCCGGGCCAATATGCTCACTACGTACGCTAAAGGCTACAATGAACAAAAACAAATAATCTGATAAGAGAGATGAATTTTGGAGCAAATGTTGTTTTTTAGAGTGGGGCTGGTTATTAGAATTTATTAGAAAGAGATAAGGCTGGGCAACCTAGGATTCATAATTATTAATTGTATATACGGGTTTAAAGTTTATATATACCTGGTCACGCCTGTATCAGTGGGGAGGATTTCGTACCGTACCGGCCGGTACCGGCCGGTACATACCGTACCGGCCAGTCGGCCGGTACAGGTACATCCCCCATACCGTACCGGGTTAGATACCGGGTGTACCGGCCTTGTACCGGCCGTACCGGCAAATTTCGGCCATACCGGCCGGTACACGAATTCCGGACCGATTTTTTTTTTTTTTTTTTTGTAATTTTGAATTTTTTTTAAGGGCAATCTGGTCATTCTAACCTAACCCTAAAATCCCTAATGTTGCCGCAGCCCTTCTTTCTTTCTCTTCTCTCTTTTTCTTCTCTGTTTCTCTCGGTCTCACTTCTTTTTCTTCTCTGTTTCTCTCTCGGTCTCACTTCTTTCTTTTTCTCACTTCTCTGTTCTCTCTGCGTCTCACTTCTCTCTTCGTCTCACTCTCTGCCTCTGGTGTCTACTCTCTGGCCTCTGCGTCTCACTCTTCGGAACTGGTATGTTCTTTTTTTTTTTTTTTTTTTTTTTTTTTTGCTTTGGTAGTTCTGCTTTTCTTTATGAATTTATGTTTAAAAAATAGTGAGAAAAATTGAAAACTGAGATGTGAAAGTTTCATGCTCGAGAAAGTGATTATTGGTAGATGGTATTTGGGAAAACCTAGATATAAATTGTTGTCAATATAATCAATAAATCTATTGTTGCTATTTTCTGGGCTTATTGAGTTGTTGCTTCTGTTTTTGTCTCTTAATGTAATATATATACATTTTGTGGTCTTTGGTGAACTGCATTGGATTAGTGATGTGAAAATTGGTTATATTTAATACCCATTTTGGTGCCAAAGCATGTGAGAAAGTGATTATTGATATATGGGTTGGATGTATTTACATTTTCTAATGGTATATGGGTTGGATGTATTTACATAGAGAAAAGCAGAACTACCTCTGGATGTATTTACATTTTCTAATTGTATGCAATGAACAATTGAAGTAATGTTTTATTGTAAACATGGATTTTTGAGGTAATGTTTTATGATAAATAGAGATTTTGTGTGTATGTGTGTGTGTATATATATATATATATATTAAATATATAAAATAGCGGTAAACCCGAAACGGTACACCGGTATTGACCGGTATCCGAAATATACCGTACCGGTGGCCAAACCGGTACAGCCTCCGGTACGGTATTGACTTCCTTGGCCTGTATTGATATAATTTTGGACACATCGTCCCTCTTGTCTGAAATCATAGAAAAAGATTTTGTTATTATCTGTTAAGAATTGAGTTTGAAGCACAAAGAAAAAAATGAGACAGTAATACTAAAATCAAAGGGGAAAAAAAAAAGAAAAAGAAAAACTAATAATAATAAACATGTTTTTTTTTTTTTTATAAAATAATAATCCTATTAGTAGAGGAAAAGTTGAGTTTCATTAGATAGGCATTATAAAAAGAATGACAATAATTGACAAATAAAGATGGTGTATTAGAATGCAGATAAAGAAAAAGGTGGTGTATATTAGGATTAAAATAGTGACACTTAAAGTAATAAAAAAAAAAGAGAGGATAAAAGAAGTTTCTTACGATGGAATTTTTTTAAATAAAAAAGTTGAGATCAATAAAACGTAAAAATAAAAACAAGTTAAAAGAGAGAGAGAGAGAGAGAGAGAGAGTAATATGGAGGAGAAGCGTAAAAAAAAAGCATAAAAAAAAAAGAAGAAAAAGAAAAAGAAAGTAAAAAAATAGGAGAAGCGTCTATTGCATTAGGATAAAGAAAGAAAGAAAGGGAAAAAAAAAGTTAATATTAACAATTAAGCTCTATTAAATAAAAGTTGATAGGAATAATTAAGTTGTAATTTCAATCTAAAAAATTATTACAATTTAGTGCAGCTACTTGTATGGTGTAATATATGAATGACATGTTTTTTTTTTTTTTTTGTGTTTTTCTTTCATCCCAAAGCCTCTTTGAGCTATAAAAGTTGGCCAATTGCAAAATTTGAAAGTCAGGAAGGATTGGACACTGCACATTAATTCCTAAAGGCTTCTAAGTCAAACAACGGTCAATCCCAAGACCAAAGTGGGGGCACCATGTATACATTGTTTTCAAGACTTAAAAATTACTAGCATACTCTCCCCATTTAGGGAAAAAAAAGTCAAAGAACTTGTCGAAAACAAACAGGTATGTTTGCATAGAGGTTGAAAAAGATTTAAAGGCAACAGAATCTAAAAGGTATGTTTGCCAATATGTTTAAATGATTGCTTTTTATTTTTTTATTTTATAAAAATAACAATTCCTAAAATAGAATGATACTTTAAAAAGGCCCACATCCTATTTTTTGGGATGAAAATAAAGGTCTAATTGCAAATGATGATTCTTGTCAGAGAAAAGATCATAGGACTTGTTCATACTTCGTAGAAATAGGGAAGAAGACTAAATGCGATCGAGAGATACTGGCCAATAGTGCAAACATGAGAAAAATGGTACTTTGAATATATATATGAATATATAGTAGAGGTTCAATTGTAGTGTGTATATATATATATACTCTACTTCATACTTGGGATGTAGTGCTATTGCATCGAGATTTGAAGAGCTGACATCCATTTAGAAAGTAAATTAAACTTTTTAACAGGGAGCGTCTTGCGTCTAGCATTTTTTTTTTTTTTTGAAGCACATTTCAATGTTGAAACACACTTTTAATAGATCTGTGTACTATTTATGAGACCTACAAACATTTTTTTTCATTAATTTTTATTAAAAATTGATCTCACGACATTGTTTATATATTTAAAAATTAATTTGTTACAATATTTTTAATTTTTAATTTTTAGCAAAATAAGTGCAATTCAAACCAACAGTAAGATTCAAATATTTCATAGCCATGAGTGGACAGTCCATTTAGATATACTGAAGCTGCCTCAAAAAGCTCCTAACAATATATTCAAACTAAACAAACAATACCACTGAGTGGAATTATTCCTGCAAATAACAACAAAAAGAAACTGCTACAAGTGAGAGGTAATGAAATATGGCTACATGTAAACAAGAAGAAAGTAAACCAAAATCTGTTGGATCTGTCCATTGGCCGAGGTTCTTCATGAAATGCTTATTTTGACACTGCACCAGCAATGCTTTTCTTGTTGGGTTCAAAGATGTATTTAATCAGGGAGTCCTTGATTGACAACAGCTCAGGGAATTCTTTCTTCAACTTAGATGCATCCATTTCATTGTTGCTTCGAGGTGCAACAAGAACTTTGGCCTGTTCTTCCAATGTAAAGTTAACCCACTTGAAATTAGGGTCAATATAGTTCTTGTACAGCTCCAGAACCTCATTATGACTCACAACACCAGGGTTTGTGAAGTTCCAAATGCCCCTGCGGTTCCTTTTGGCCAACTCAATTGACATGGGCAGCAGCTCATCCAACACAGTCATGCTGTTTGGAATGTCAACTACTTTCTCATATTGTGTAATCTTTCGGACAAAGTTTCGGGGGTGGCTCAGATTGGAGGATATTGGCATTCGGGCTCTGAGGGTGCAAACATTGTCATATTCTTTCAAAAGATCTTCAGCCTGGCAACAAAATGAAAAATAAAAACATTACTATATATCAAGAAATTCTCAAAATGGAATGGCAATCAAAATGGGCAGTGAAAGAACTTACCACAGCTTCGGATTTGGAATAGAAAGAACCAGTGTAATTAGGCTTCTCTTCCTCCTTAAACCCAATTCCTGACCCCATTGGATGTTCTGCATCAAATTCAAAAATACAGCCACTACCATAATTCATCATTAGGAGGCCATGTTCTCTGCAGACATCTGCCAAGTTTAATGTACCAACCACGTTGGTCCGAATTGTCTCAACCTTATGACTTTCACACCAATCTGCATTAGGCCTGCCAGTCAATCCAGCAGCATTGAAAACATGGGTTGGTTTAACAGTCCGAATTTCTTGCAGGAGTTGTGACCGTTCCTCCAAACGCCCCTTCCCATACACAAACAGTATCCCTTGCTTCTCACAAAGTTGCCCAAGAAGACCCCCAAGGTAACCTGTTCTGCCATAAATCAAAAACTTCAGACCTCCCTTCTGAGTAGAGGGGCTGTTCCTTGGACTTCGGGGACTTCGGACTACCATTCCGCTCGCAGTAGAATTGTTTGCCACAAAAGAGGAAGCAGAATTGCTGTTATGAGGCCCATGAAAATTTCTTTCAATTCCAGGCACCATTAACATTTTTGGATGAGGAAGCAATGCTCCAGAAACATCACCCCACCAGTCAGAATTGTTGACATACCATTCTGTAGTCTTTTTTAGGCCCTCTTCCCATGAAGTACGTTCAAACCATCCCAAAGTCTTCAACTTCTGAACATCCAAGAAGTATCTTTGGTCATTAAAAGGCCTGTTCTCCACATACTTAATATGGGTTCCAGGGTTCAAAGAGAAAAGTTGGCAAATTTCCTTAGCCACATCAATCACTCTTCTTTCTTTCTGTGTGCCAATGTTGTAAACATGGCCAACTTCACCCCTATGGAGAATGGTTTCAAATGCTTCAGCAACATCTTCACAGTAGAGATAGCTCCTAACATTAGAACCATCCCCATGAATTGGTAGAGGCTGTCCCTTCATGGCCAAAAGAATGAATTTTGGAATCAACTTTTCAGGGAATTGGTTAGGCCCATAAACATTGTTACCTCTAGTAGTGATCACTGGCAATCCATATGATCTCCCATATGCCATGACAAGCATTTCAGCCCCAGCTTTAGTAGCAGAATAAGGATTTGTTGGAAGGAGCTGAGAAGCCTCAATGTTTCCCATGACAGCATCCTCATCTGTCTCCCCATAAACCTCATCAGTGCTCACATGGATGAACCTCTTAATTTGACCAGTGACTTTGCAAGCCTCGAGAAGGACATGAGTGCCATAGATGTTGTTCTTTGTGAACTCGAAGCTGTTGCCAAAAGAGTTGTCAACATGAGTTTGTGCTGCAAAGTGCATGATGGTGTCAATGGACTCAGAGAGGAGGATGTAGTTGACAAGGTCTGCAGTGGCAATGTCTCCCTTGATGAACTTGAAGTTTTGGGCTGATTTTGAAGGAAGAATGTTCTTCAAGTTTGAGCAGTAGTCAAGCTTGTCAACGACAACAATCTTGTAATCTGGGTAGTTTCGGACAAGCCGATTGCAGACATGGGAGGCAATGAAGCCAGCTGCTCCAGTAATGAGGATGTTCTTTGGTTTGTATGTTGTGGCCATACCTAACCTGGCTGCACATAATTTGAAATACAAAACATTCACTCAAAATGAAACGAAAATACATAGAAACTAAAACATAATCCACGCTCAGAGAAACATATATAGGAGAAACAAATACATCATCAACTGCTGTGGTATAAATTTGAAACAGAAAAAAAAGAAAAAAAAAGAAAAAGAAAAAGAAAGACTTCACTATCCTAAAACAGGGTTTAGTATTCAACTAGCAAAGAATCAAGAAGAAAGAGTTGAGGTGTGAAGACATGATGGTAAAAAAGACATCCGTATCAGTGAACATTTAGTTCAATTTTCCGTTCAATAAGCATAAATTTTTCTCATAGTTATACTTTCATATGTAGTGTTTGTGTGTACAAAAGAGAATTTGTGTACACTCATGTGCACGTGTGTGTGCGCATGCATGGGTCGTAGATATGGATATGTTATTAATGTATAGGTCAACGGAAACTAAAAAAGGAAAATGATATCAATAACAAGAAAAAGAAATTCCAAAATGGAAAAGTGTTAAATTTTTATGAGAGAATAAAATGATTTCAACCAACCAATTATGCCTCCACGTAGGGGGAGGAAAAAGAAAAAGAAAAAGTACAAGCCTCTGTTTGTTGTTTTCCCAAGAAAAAAAAAAAAAAAAACCCTTTTTCTCTTGAAAAAAAGAGAGTCCAAGCCTCTGTTTGTTGTTTTCCGAAGAAACAAAAAAGAAGAAAAAAAAAAAAAAAACCTTTTTCTCTTGAGTGAATAAAGAGAAACTTATTTATTTATTCAATCAAGAAAAACAAATGTAAAGGGAACCAAGTAGTGTAATTTAAACCCAAAACTAGCTAGATATACGCCCGCAAACAAACTTCGTTTTCAGAATTCAATATATGAATACTTTTTCAATATATTTTGAACCTATAAACTATTAAACTCACCTTCACCCTTTTCTTATAAGAAAAAGGATGTGTTATTTATTTGACTTAGAATTTGCTGACTCATTGATAATAGTAAAGTGATTATGTTACAAATATAACTAAATTAAAGAATTAGTTTATAAATAAAATACCATATACTTCAAACTACAAAAAGATTAATCTTTACTTGAATAAACTTGATTAGAACTAAAAATCTAGGCTATCCCCAGTCCCCACCCTAAAAGTCTATTTCACTAACCCAAACCTAAATATTAATTTTTTGGGTTTGGGTGCCCAACTATGGACTCCCCTTGATAGAGAAGAGATACAAATAAAGATAGAGACTTACAAAGAGAACCGGAGTTGGATTGTAAAAGAAGAGAAAAAAAGAGAAGAGCACTGTAATTTCAGACAAGGTGCAAAGAAAGAGAAGTAGAGATGTATGGTTGAGAAATAAAGGTAGTAAGAATGTGGTATTTATATATTGATAGTTCACTGTTATGGTGGGTCAGAAAATAAGTGGGCTTTGATTGCGAGTGAAGAATTTTGTGAGAGTAATACTTATCTTCTACCCCCACTATGGGTATGGGGGGGAAGACAAGACAGTCTTCCCTAGACTTCCATATCTTTCTCTGTTTTACGAGGAAATTAAGAAAAAGAGAGAGCAGGCTGGGACCAACATAGATAGTTTTAGTGAGTAATTCAAATTTCAAATAAGGTACTTACCAAAGTTGTACTTTCCTAACTAAGCATTCATATACTATATCTAATTTGTCAAGTATTATTGATTGATTCTCGAAGAAAAGAAAAGAAAAAGAAGGGAAAGGGGAGATTTTTCTTTTCTTTTCTTTTTGTTCTTGAGAATTAAAAAGCGAGAGAATTGAACTTAGAGTTTTTGTTAGAGATTCCAATTGCAACTTACTCTGCAGTGTTTTTTATTTATTTATTTATTTATTATATAATTTGATAGTTTTTTTTTAGGGGAATATAATTTAATAGTTGAAAGAGGAATATGTAAATTCTAAACTGTTTTGAGCTAGATAATAAAAAGTATTCACTATGAAGCCAACCTCATAAAAAGCAATTATATGGTTATATTACAAATCTTGCCATGTATTAATAATCTTTAGTTATACACTTTCCAAAATAATTCGTGTAATTTTTCCCTTATTTGTGTATATATATTTATTTTTGGGTTACTATTTGTCACATGGTTGTATTAGCCTAGTGAGATTGGCCGAACCTTACTAGAAAATGCACAAATGAGAAGCTACAAATTCCAATTTCCAATATATTTCATTATTTCTTAGCAGAGCCCTTGTGTTCGCAGATGAAATAATTGGGTAGTTAGGTTTGAAAAAAAAAAATTGGCGATCACTTCCCAAAATAAACTGAGTAATTTTTTCCTTATTTGTGTATATGTATTTATTTTTGGGTTATTATTTGTCACGTGATTGCATTAGCCTAGTGAGATTGGCGGAACCATACTGAAAAATGCACAAATGAGAAGCTACAGATTCCAATTTCCAATATATTTCATTATTTCTTAGCAGAACCCTTGTCCTTGTGTTCGCAGAAGAAATAATTGGGTGGCTAGGTTGAAAAAAATAATAATAATTGGGGATCATGAATGATTTTGGAAATTTTTTTGGAGAGGACCCACTTCACGGTTAAAATTTTATCCGTTCTTTTTGTTTTTAACAATATACATGCATTATTTAAAATTTTAAATACCGTGCTATTATATATATATATATATATATATTTTTTTTTTATTATTCATAAAATTTAATTTAAACAATAAAATATATGAAATTGTGAGTTAACTATAATGATGATTTGGAAACTTGGGTTGACGAAGAATTTGATAAATCTCCTTATAAACATTAAAAGGAAAAAAAAGTATAAAAAAAAAAAAAAAACTTACAAAATATTTATATTAAATTATGAGACAAAGATGGGCTATATATCTTCTCTTATCAAGATAAATATACATTTAGCCCCATCCGAGTAATGCAATCGGTCAATCATTTAAGGATCAAGAACAACGAATCATGAGAATAAGGAACATATAATTTTTGGACATTCAGAGAAATTCCTCAAATATACTATATTGTGGCTCAAATGAGTGTTACGTGCACTTTCAGTCACATGACATTTTTAACACTAATACAATTTATTTGGGGAGATTCCTTCAATCTGATTTGGAGGAGACTTTGTCCACGATTTATATAGATTTTTTTTGTCAAGTCCATAAATATAAAAAGAATCTTTATAGATTGAGGTTTTTATTATATATATATCTTGTTACATATTTTGGTCATTCAATAAGTTGCATATATACTAAGGGTTTTGCAATTCAATTGGCAATTCTTAATATTTCTTATGAAAATGTCTAGGTTCAAATTTCTCCTCCTTTCTGTTACTAGGAAACTTTCAAAAAAATCAGTTTAGTATATCTTTTATTACAAATAATAAAGTGAAATTTATAAATTAAACCCTTAATCTCCAATTCTATGAAATTGGAGATTGACGAAATTCTCCAATATATCATAAAATAAATTTAGGTCATCAACTGTCTTATATATAACTCAATGATATTACTTAGTAATTCTCTAGAAGAGAACTGAAATTCGAATCCTCATTTCTCTACCTAATATAATAAAATAAAAAAAGAATATGGACTTGACTCCAGTTTCCAAGTAATGAGATTGGCAAGAGCAATTCAATTTTCCAACTCTAGTTTTTCATCCTATTGTGGAATGTTGTATGCTATAAAAGCATTGACCAAATTAAGTCTACAATATTGTAGAATAGACTTGAGCCTAAAATTTGGAACTTGGATGGGTCTAGTGTCAAGTTGCACTTGACCTATCAGAACAATGACACATGTCTATATCTTGACACAGGATCCAAGCCTTCCCTGTCATTTATTAGAATTGACTATAGTATTTCAATATGGAAGGCTTCTTACCGTAACAGGATCAACCAAAGCCGACAAGATGGTAGGCTTAATTGCGTAAAGTCTCGCCCGTAATGAATTAACAGTAGTCTCCCACTATCAAAGTCTCCCATTATCAAAGGTTCGATTCGCAGCCTTATAAAATTGACCAAAGTTTCCAATGTTACCGAATTCGCACAAGATTGACTAATTAATGTCTTCCACCCATTGGATATATTAACTAAATTTTCCAACGCCATAGACTGTTGGTGCCATCCAATCTCATGCCTCTTTGCAAAATGGATTTTTTTTTTTTTTTTTTTTTGATACGCAAAAAAAAAAAAAAATGTTATTCTAGATTTCTAGTATATGTTGCGAAAATGGTTGTATTTTTTGTATTGCTCCACTCAAATCAAATGTACGGTTGAGAGAGAGAGAGAGAGAGAACCTGCCTATAAGGCAAAGTGATTGTACCTTAGCTATGCAAAATGGATCTAATAAATGAACAGAAGAAGAAAATTGGACTGAAAAAATGGACAACCTTTAAACATGAAGCAAACAACAAAAATCGATTGATATCTTAATATGTTGAAAAAGAACTATTATCAAAAGTGTAGAGACACAATTCGAACCTCCAATTCACAATTAAAGGGAATGGGCTTGAAAGGCCTTTTATAATAAATTTGTAGAGAGTGAGCTTGAAATCTAGATTTTGAGGGTGGTTCAAACAACAAAGAAAGAATGGGTCTCGGGCCCAATAGCACAAACAAGGAGTTAACTATAAGAATATAAATGAAAGCTCCTCCTCGGATTTTCATCCGATGATAGTTTATAGTATTATTTCTCAAGGTTGATTACAATTATAGATCGCTAGATTATCATATGCTATTCTTTCTTCTTTCTCAAGTAGAAGCCTCCCCTTCTTCCGAAGGTCTTTCCTCTTATTTATACTTCCTCTTCTTCTCTTTATCACCTTCCACCTCATGGTTGTAACGCTGGCTTTGGATATTTGTCCCATCAAATTTCCCCAAAGTCCTCTAGGGTCAAGGACCAAGTTCCAAATCTCATGCACAGGTCTTATTTCTCTATTAATGCAGTCAGTATATCAATTGCAGAGTTTTTAATGTGTAGGCAGTGGTAGCAGCTTTACCTTAGATATTTCACCGCTCTTCTATTGTCCTCCACGTGTACCGTGTCTTCCCGTAGCCATAGGATTTTTTATAACATAGACTGGGGTATTAAACCTCTATTCCTATGACCTCGACTTTAATATCCAAGGACAAATCTCTTCCTCTGACATAATTGTTCACTCGTTTATCACATCTTTACCTGGCATTTTCTTTATGAGGTACATTCATGTACTCTTAGATCATTTGATGTCCTCGGATTGGGTTTTTAGCCCAATAGACTTTGTTGGGCCATCCTTTGTAAATTACTGGGCCCAATGTCCCTACAAAGAGCATATATCATACAGTAGTGGAACCACGTTGGGACTGAAAGGGGCCTTAGCTCCCCACCCCCCCCCCAAATATTTGAAAAAGAATTAGTATATATATATAGTGGAGTTATTTTAATGAAGAAATGCTATATTCATATAATTATAATCAGTAACAACTTAAGATTCATATAATTATAGTTATTACCACTTAAGATTCATTGTGAAATTGTAATAAAAATATTGTGAACATAACACTTCTCAAGCAATTATCCTCCTCCATTATATAACCACTTGTGTGGTTAAAATTCTTTCTACAAATGGAAGTGTGTAGCTATGTAGACTACTCCCACTTTACCACGAACTTTTATTTTAATTTTAATTTGTTTGATTTGACTTTTCTCATATGTTTAATTTTAATTTGTTTATTTGTTTAATTATCACCGTACACCATTGGTACGATGGTCACTCCACAAGTATAAGTGTTTGTGAGGTGTGAGGGGGCAAAGGACGGGGTTCAAGTCTCCAGGAAGGAGCTTCACACACATATACACTTAGATTATGCTAGAGTAGAATTATATCTTGTATAAAATATATATATATATATATATTAAAATAATCAATATACCATAACATTATAAATTTATATGTTTAAAATATATTATTCTTATCATTTAATTTATATATAAAACTATATAAAATGTATTTGGTTGTAGTTATTAGATTTTTTGTATATATTGAAATTTGAATGATTGTTTGTCTTTTATTTAATTAGCAAATTTTAAATTATTAGTATTTTTTTTAAATTTTAGTCATTATATTTAATGGGTGATAATTTAATTTGAAAAATTTAGGTTCATGGACAAGTTTAGGAGACAGTAATTTAGAAATGATACACTTTTGGGTTCTGATTATTAAATTGTATGTACATTACTATTAGTATGGATATAATTAATATATACACAAAGAAAAAATTAATTGTTTAATTTTATGTTTGGCCTCCCCAAGTATAAATTCTTGGCTTCGCCACTGATGCCATAGATTAAAACTCACTATGAAGCTCTCTAAAAAAACAACAAAAATTTCATAAAAAATATATGTTCATCTTAGAACTTAACTAGAAAGCCATGAGCCAAAACCTATAAATTAATTGTTTCCGTGAGGGTTCTTGTAATATCCACACATTTTAAAAAAATGGTAGAAAGATATATTTATATTTGTAATAATAAATGCTTTACATTAGGTTTTAATTTAAACTCAAAATATATGTACTTCATAATATATACTTATTCCTTTCAAACCATGATAATTCTAGTAACAATATCTTTGTGATAACCTAAAAAGATTAAGACGTTGGAGACTTGGCTTACAACTCAAATGGCACAATAATCTTCTCTCTGAGCATATATGTTTGAATTCTTTTTTCTTCTTTTTTGAGGAAAGTTTGAAACTTGAAACAAGAATAATAGAACTACCGAGTATGAATTGTTGGAAAGTTTGGTGGATTTTGAGAGATTGATAAGGAATGACTATTCCCTATAATAAAAACATAACCAAACTACTGAATAGCTAAATCATAATAATAATTATTACATTACAATACTTAGCTATTATAGTCTAGCTAATGTACCTAATGTCTTTGTGATAACCTAAAAAGATTAAGACGTTGGAGACTTGGCTTACAACTCAAATGGCACAATAATCTTCTCTCTGAGCATATATGTTTGAATTCTTTTTTCTTCTTTTTTGAGGAAAGTTTGAAACTTGAAACAAGAATAATAGAACTACCGAGTATGAATTGTTGGAAAGTTTGGTGGATTTTGAGAGATTGATAAGGAATGACTATTCCCTATAATAAAAACATAACCAAACTACTGAATAGCTAAATCATAATAATAATTATTACATTACAATACTTAGCTATTATAGTCTAGCTAATGTACCTAATGTCTTTGTGATAACCTAAAAAGATTAAGACGTTGGAGACTTGGCTTACAACTCAAATGGCACAATAATCTTCTCTCTGAGCATATATGTTTGAATTCTTTTTTCTTCTTTTTTGAGGAAAGTTTGAAACTTGAAACAAGAATAATAGAACTACCGAGTATGAATTATTGGAAAGTTGGGTGGATTTTGAGAGATTGAAAAGGAATGACTATTCCTTATAATAAAAACATAACTAAATTACTGAATAGCTAAACTATAGTAATAATTATCACATTACAATACCTAGCTATTATAGTCTAGCTAACGTACCTAATGTCTTTGTGATAACCTAAAACGATTACGATGTTGGAGACTTGACTTTCAACTCAAATGGCACAATAATCTCCTCTCTGAGCATATGTTTGAAATTTTTTTCCTTCTTTTTTTATGAAAGTTTAAAAGTTGAAACAAGAATAATAGAACTACTGAGTATGAATTGTTGGAAAATTGGGTGGATTTTGTGAGATTGATCAATACGTGTAGAACACACTATTGTGTTTGTGTTATGTATACATTGTATTTGACACTAGAGAATTTTACTCTCTCTAGAGAGATTGATCAATGCAAAACGTGTAGAACACGTGTATCAGACTGACATGATTGTATCATTATTATTATTTCTTTTATATGGTTTTTGGTTTTGAACTAAAACTCTTGTACGTTGCAAATCACACTCGTTGTGCACAAAACGAACCTAGATGATGGATTGCGTCACTTGCTTGTGGTGAGAATCACGTTGGAAAGTATTGTTTAGGATATGAAAACTTGTTTTCCATGGATGACTAAGTCCATACCAAAGTTTCTTTGTTAAAAGAGAAAAAAAATGAAAAGTTGAAATCACGTTGGAGAGTTGTAAAGATACAAAAACTTGTTTTTCCAGGCCAAAGTTTCTATGGTCTTTGGTCATTTCTTTGAAGGAAACATGTGACATGACATCACCTTTGGGATCCTTTTTGTTCTTTGTTAACATCAAAATGTGACTTTTCTTACATCTGTGTGTTCTTTTTTTGGGTTTAATCAATTTGTGTTCCTTTGTTAATGTGAATATGTTACCCTCGCCTAAAAGATTCCCAACTCTGGTCTCGGCTTGACCATTCAACCATTTCGCAGGGTTCTATGTTTTTTCAGTCTTTTTGTTTTTTGTTTTTAAGTACACCAAGTCTTTACAATTTTCAATTTTCCAATTGCAAACCTATATTATAAAATATGTTAGTTCATCCAAACCTTCAGGGACGGAGTCAGGACTTTGATTTAGGGTTCTAAAATTTAAATCAAAATTTTTTGATCATTAAAGAATAATCAATACACAAAATTTTAAAACAAAATTAATGCATGAAAAATAAAACTAGCATCCACTATTAACAAAATAACTGTTTTTACTATATTTCAACTTAATAATTCCCCCCCCCCCCCCACCCACCCACCCATTTTTTGATTATAAAAATAAATAAATAAATAAACGATAATTTATGATCAATCAAAATGAAACTTGATATTCTTTTATATCATTAGATTCATCGATGACTAACTTTGTACTAAATTTCACCGCAATTCCCTTTTGATGTACAAAATTAAAAAGTGTGTTAGATTATCGTCTTTTATGTACATTATTATTGTAAAACCTAGTTTCGATAATATTTATGATTGAAGATGCTCATTGCATAGTTATAATAATAAAAAGAAAAACTACAAGTAAAATCATTCTATAAACAAATTGGTAGACTATATTGATACTTACTTGCCATTGGCGAAACTGGAAAAAAAAACTAACAATTTTTTTGAAATCTAAAGTATGCTATTAATGGTGAACTTCCACACACACACACACACACACACACACACATATATATATATATAAATATATATATATATATATATATATATATATATTATTTTTCATGAATTTTGAATTCTTGCGAATGAAACTTGTGGACTAACAAAGAATTTCATCAATTCTAAAAGGATTAATGTGTCTGTTTGAAGATCTAGAATTGTGTTAAGATAAAAAAACTTGGCTAAATTTCAAACTATATCTCTAAAGTTTGAGGGTATTTAATTTTACATCCTGAAGTTTTAGAATTTAGATTTTATCCTATAAAGTTTAATTTTAGCAGCCCTTCCACCTGTATTTTCCATTAAGTATCATATAAGCTTGCAACAAGTATTTACTTCAACCAATAAAATGATGCTCATTTTTATTATGCCATGTCATTTTAAATTATTGAGTTTTTTAAGGCAACAAAAATGATGTGACATCATTTTATTTATTGAACTAAACATGTGTGATAAGGTTATGTGGCACTTGATGAAAATATGGATGAGAGGCTATTGATGAGAATAAAATAAAATTTTAGTGGGATAAAAATCAAAATTTGAAACTTTAGGATGTAAAATCAAAACACTCCCAAACTTTAGGTATGTAGTTTTCATTTTAGCCAAACAACTTTATTATATGTTTATTAAATCAATGATTTGATTCCTTGTAATATGAGAATTTTTTGCATTATATCTAATCAATAATGATGCTGAATTGCAAAGTCATCTTATTGCTGAATCCGTAAAAAATAAAATTAAAACTCTCAAATAATCCTTTATGTGGAGGTAGACAACATGGTGACACCCAAATTTTGAAGTCCCAAACTTATATTTATTTTCTAACTTGAGTTCTAAATAAGTGAACTAACAAAATTTCTAATGAAACACATAGTTATTATAATGCATACATTTCCCTTTTTTTGGCATATATTTTTTAAAGGATTTTTTTTGTTTGTTTGTAAAAACTGATTCTTAGATATTTCTGTTTAGGAAGGAGTTCACTGTACACATATATGAATTAGGGGGCAACTTTAAATTTTGGGTTTTGGGAGACTGATTTTCAATTTTTGGGGGCCAAGAATTAAAAAAAATAAAAAATCGCATGCCATATATTAATAAAAAGTTTTCAAAAGGCCAGAGGGGCCATGGTTCCCTAAATATATGTAGGTTCGTCAATGATGTGAAGGTCTTTATTTTTTATTCATAAAATTATGGCCATACATGAGAATTAGCTGAATCTTTTGATGTTATTTAGAGGTTTTGAATATAAAATTGTCTTGGGAGTAGCCATAGCATCTATAGACATTGATAGTTCTAATAGGCGCAGGTCCTCAAATATCATTGTGATTTGTGAACTAAGGAAATAAAAATTTAAAACTGAGTCACCTTCATGATCCTTAATCATGAAGAACTTATTAACATCAACGTAACAACGACAATATTTACTCTACTTACACAATTGATGCACGGACAACTGATCAAATGAAAATTTTGGAACTCTAAGAATTGAAGTTGTGAGAATTTAAGGTGAAAAAATGTAATTTCTCCAATTTTTACTTATCTAAGTAGGTTATCATTTCCATATATTTCCCTTCAATTAATACTTACAATATATAGGCATAAAAGATTCAAAAAAGAAAAAAAAAATGTTTTCTCTTATTGGGATATATACACACGTGTACATGTATGTGCTTGAATATGTACACATATGCATATGAAAATACACATTAACCGTATGTATGAGCGCATGAATACATATTTGTGCACATGCATGCACAGCATGCATCTCTTAGTTAACAAAAAATAAGGGAAAAAGATTATAAAATAAAAAAAAGGGTTTTTGCCCATAAGATTTTTATGAGATCAGCATACAATTACAACAACCGGCTATGCTTTTGTTTGCTAGCTATTCTCCACCAATAATAATAATAACAAAATTTTCTATTTTTTTATTTTATTTATTTATTTATTTATTTATTATATATACAAGATATAATTCTACTCTAACCTAATTTAAGTATATATGTGTGTGAAGTTTCCTCTTGGAGACTTGAACCACGGTCCTTACTCCCCACACTCCACAAACACTTATACTTGTGGAGTGACCATCGCACCAAAGGTATACGGTGGTATTTTATTTTTTTTAAGTAAAGAGAATCCATTGTAAGTAATTCAGTATAAAAAATAAAAAAAAAATAAAAAAACCATTGCAATCTAAATAAGCATAATAAATTGATCACATACGCACGTACAAGCCTCATTTTTAGAATTGCATATAATTAATTCACCATAAACAAGTGCACAGACACATAGAGTAATCAAACTACAAATCTTATTAAACTAATGAGAGCCTTTTTTATATATATAAAAAAGCCTCATATAATTCTACCTACAAAGTGATCAAATTTACTAGTGGATTCAAGTTAATTAATTTAGCTTGTAAAATATCTTTCATTTAATAAAGGATTTAAGATCCAACTATGCTGATATAAAAAAGAATTATATTGATGTTTTGGCTTGATGCTAAGATAATTTATGTGAACCCCAACTTGGGACAGCTTAAGACTGGGCCAAATATTGTGCAACAACTTGGGGCCATGTTGCGATGGTTTCGTAGACAATAATTTCATTATTTACATAATACTAGCGTTTAACCCGCGCAATGCACGGGATCATTTTATGTAATAGAAAACAATCAACACAACATAAAATTCGTCAAATGCATGTTGTACAACCCCTTATTTGTCCTATACTTGCAATAATTCTATCTATAAAATACAATACAAAATATCATTTCCTTCATATGTTACAATAGTTTTCATCTAGAAACAAAATATCAAGCACATGATATATATATATATATATATATATATATATATATATATATATATATATATATATATATATATATATATATCAAGCAAAGTAACCACAAACTAAAGGTTTTTTATGTTGGTTTTTTTTTCTTTTAATAAGCCTTGGGTTTATAGAGACAAAAAATAACCTTAATTAACGACACATACTTTGAAAACTTTTTTTTTTTTTTTACTCTTCATTCTCCAATGACAATTGCTCTTTTGGTTTCCACATTAATATGTGAAGCTTATCACACCAATACTTGTGTGATCCAAGCTCATTTAAGTAAAACAACTTCAAATTGTTAATTACAATGGACAGAGTTAGAACCAATCAATCAAAAAATAAACAAAACCAGTAATAAGATTTTTGATGAAAAATATGGAACAATTCTCACAAATTCTAAAGTTATATATTACAGTGTCCTCAAATAAAATTTTAAAAAAATAATAATAATTTCGGCAAACATACACAAAATAAAATAATAGCTGCAAGAAACCATTGTTTGCAAGGGACTAAACTTAATTTTGTGGTGGGTATATATTACAAAGCAATTTGTTGGGGATTTTCTTGCATTCAACTCTACATACCGGCAAATAAAAATACAGCCTAAATAAAATCACATATTTTCTTGCAACAATAATTGCACAGTTCTAATGCTACTTTTTTTTTTTCTTATATATAAAAAAACACACACCAAATAGAAAGGAGGAAACCAAAAAATTAAAACAATAATAAATAAAAAACAAAGCACTGAATCTAATTTAAGGAGATGAGAGACATCATCAACTAATTTGCCACCAACAACAATTGTTTCAAAGGGGAACCCAATCTAGAATTCTTTGAAATTATTTTTAGCATTGCCAGTAATTAGCTAATATCAGTCAATTACTTTCAAACTAACTAAATTCATACATGCACTAAAGAATTAAACCTAGTATGTAAACATTATAAACTTAAAAATCAATGTGTATATAAATAATCTCAACGGGAAATACTTGTGAACTAAAGTATCTCTTAATTAGGACACACAATTCAAAGAACTCAAAATTCCATTTATACACTTCTTTGATTATGGGAGTAAACATAGGGCATGAAAAAAAAAAAGACACTTGTTTTGAAAATGACAAACTTGGCATCAACACATGATTTAGAAAAAATGATATTTGAAATCTTATAAGTTATAACCAATGCAGATCTGGTTCAATTTTTTTTTGAAGGTTGTGGTTTGAAAGAATATAGTTATTGATCTTCAAGAAGCTTACATGATAGTAACGATTACATTGTCCTTATTAGCTTTAATATGAATATCAAGATCAACATACTATTGTAAAAGCTCAAGCTCATCAACGTTGAGAAACGACAGCTTGTCTAAAGGCATTGCTAGCGTTGTTGTGACATAATAAACCACATTTTGGAATTATCAAAATCATCTAACTCAAAATTAACTTTAACATTCTAGATTATTGATTTTTTTCCCTCAATTTATGACAAAGTTCAATGCTAGGGGATAACCATAAGCACCAGCCCCTTTTAAACCCAAGTAGTTTTTAATAATGTCTGGCCTTTGCTCTACTAGTTGCACTATTTGGACTATAACCACAATAGCCAAGTATCAAAATAATCTGGAAAAATACATCTAGGCAAATATCATTCATCCACCAATCTTAGAAAAACCTAACAGATATACACATGCCTGATAAGCTCCAGAACGAACGGCTCGTCCTTTGTTTCTGCACAAATAAATAACCCAATTGCTATTATATGAAGTAATAAATTCCGTTTTGCAATCAACCATTGTATAATCTTGGTCTATCCTACGTAAAAATTAGAGAAAGACAACTACAATATAAGTAGCATGTTTCAACAAATAGTAATATAATATAAGAGCTTGTGCCTTTTAAAATAGGCAAACAATGTTTCAAAAAAAGGCAATCAAAATGCAATACTATTAACCTTTTTTTCCTAGAAGAACACCCACCTTTATTTCTGTGATATACGTTACATAATAAAGACAAAATTGGCTATATATTTACTATCTTAGGTATTGCAAAGCTGATCAGTGCTTTCAATATAAAAAACATAGCAATCTCAATTTTCAAAAAAAAAAAATACTAATCGCAATGAATTTCATAAACAATCAGTCAAAACCAAATCTAACTCAAATAACTAAATCTAAATCTAAACCAATCCAACCAATAAATTCAAACCTAAATCATATTCAATCCCCAGATTTGAAAACGAAAAAGAAAAAGAAGACAATAACCAAAACAATAACTTTACCGATTATGGGGTAATGGGTATGCAGCCTATCTCTCTGTGCTTTCCAGACTATATCTTTGCATATGAAGATTTAAACAATTCTTTGCTTCTTTCTCTTTAATTGTACATTAGGATTTCAATCTTAGGAATTCCTATTCTTCATAGGAAATATTACATTAGTAAATGTAAAATATCAATTAAATTAAATTAAAATTAAAATAGCATTCCAATCCTTAACATCTCAGATATCTAATAAATGTTAAAATATCAATTTCTAATAAATGAAAGACATCTGCCTTCAGGTTCTCCATATATCAATATCTGATAGTTCTGCAAAGAAGCATCCAACCTGATAAAACATAAGATCCTAACTTCAGGGACCATTCCAATAAAGAGAAGAAAGAAATTAATAAAATTAAGGACAGAAAAAATCATTAGAATGATAAGAAATGAAATGGAACATCACCCCAGTTCATCAACCACCTAAAAGAACAAAAGATACACCTAAGCCACTCCATATAACTACCTTTTCAAAAGACATAAGAAAGACGTGGAGAATAACATCCCTTAACTGAAATAATTACTTTCTCAACCTCTGAATATTTAGAAAATGGGTTAATCTGCCAGGCTCACCATTTTGTAAAATAAAACCAAAGACAATCTTTTCTGTTATTGAGTTTTAGGTCCAGTTCAGGTTATGTCTAAGCAGTAGTCCACCAAAGTACTTGAGTCATACCATTAAATTTTGCAGAACAAAGACATTATCAGCTGCAATAAGTTTTGCTACCTGACATGGACCATTAATTACAGGGGACACACATGATGTAAAGTCCACTTACATGGAAGATCCAGGTTCATGCAATCTCCACAGTAATTGTAGAAAAATATGCACTCTGCAGAGCTAATGTTAAACTGAACTGTTGAACAAACTTTACCTATTTTTTACTTCAAACATTTTGAGTACAGATTTAGTTCTGCCAATTTTAAAGCAACTATACCTTTTGTAGGCACAGTCATGGTTGCACATATATATATATATATATATATATATATATATATATATATATATATATATATGCATCTTTATGCAGGAATAATAGTAAGATATTCACGTACTCATACATAATATAGTCAAAGAAAATCTTGTACCAGAGACATTCCTTTTCTGAAATCAGTACACATCCCATACTCACGTTAAGGTATTAGATTCACTTAACAACAACAACCAAGCTTGAGTCCTAAAATTTTGGCATCAACTATGGATGCTTGAGTCCATTTAGATTACCATGTTACTTAGAAATAATTAATTGGTCAAGAAAAAAAAAAATTTACAAAGTTTAATAATGACCCCAGCTATCTAAGAATACATTAAAATTCAAAATTCGTCAAGCGCATGTTGTACAGCCCCTCATTTGTCCTACTTTCAGGAATGCTATCTATAAAATGCAATATCACTCCATTTAAAATCAACTCCAATTATCTTTTATAGAATTTAAAAAATATATATCATATGTTACAATGGTGTCCATCTAGAAACAAAATACCAAGCACATAGTGAGCATCATATGTCATTGAAAACACACAGGCACCAACCCAAAGCAAATTAACCACAAACTAAAGCCCTTTTATGTTGGGGTGATTTTTTTTTAAATGATAAGTTTTGGGTTTATAGATATAAAACATAGCCTTAACTCACAGCACATTGAAAACAATTTGTATTTTCACTCTTCAATTTCCAATGACAATTACTCTGTTAGTTTCCCATGTTAATATCTCAAGCTTACCACACCAATGAGCCAAGCTCATCTAAGTAAAAAAAACTTCAAATTGTTAACTGCATGCTAGATCCAAACGCAATGGACAGAGTCAGAACTTAGATTTAGTGGAGTCAACGCCAAAAGTGAACTCTAGAACAAATGTAAACTACTTATGCAAATTGAATCAAGATGTAACTAAGCAAATGAATTAATAAGTGGTTTGAAACTGAAGCATTAGCAACAATTAACTTTAAAAACCAACCCCAAATAGCAAGCCCACCCAAAAACTGAATGCACAATTCAGTATACTTGTATAAAATTAAAAATACAAAAATAAAAATCTATAAACATTCCTAACACTAGCCTCACCAATTACATCAATTGGCATACCAATCAAAATGTGCATAACCAAGCATTCTAGCCATAACAACGGGGACAATGCACTTCATCTTCATTTCAGGCCTCATCATACCCATCAACACCACACCAATACCATTATTGATTGTCCCATAAGTAGCTCTCATACCTAAAAAGCCCAAAAATTTAACCCAAAATAGGCTAAAAAATAACACAATCCCTTCCAAAAATAAAGCAGCTACTTCTTTTTTCTCTCCCTAACTCTTGCATTTTTGTGGTTCTATTAGTCTAACTTAAACAACCTAAGATTGAAAATTGCTTTAAGATTGAAAATAGTATGACACAAAACATAGAAATTAGCAAAGATCAAAATACTTGCAGCAAGTATGCTATTTAATAGAATTTGCAAATTAAAAAATTTCCCAAATGAGCATTAAAACCAAATTATGCTCAAGTAGAAATTGTCCATCAAAGAATAATGCCTGCTACAAAAAAGCTTACCATAGATATAGGATGGCAAGATGCAGAGAAATAAGTTTCAAAGAACAAAATGCCCATTGTTCCTAATTTACTTGTCCCTGCAATACAGGAAAATAGAAGAGATTATCAGCATAAGAAAGAAGCAAATTTCAATGATACTAAGCAAGGAGGTAAAGGAAAAAAAAAAAAAGGCAAGAAGATAGGTAAGCACCATGTTTCTGGACCATTAAACTTGTTATATCAAGAACTTTCTACTCTTTCGAGATTATATACAGGATAGGGGGGATTAACAAAAATGACGACATACAATAAGTTGTGTAAAGAAGCATAAAAAATAGGGGGTGAAAAAGAACTAATTAAGCATATTAATAATAAAAAAATTCAAATGGGGTCTACCAAGTACTCCAACCAACCACAAAAATCAGTAACAGCTCGCTAGGTGTCTCTTATGAAAGAAAGAATTTAAATCTGTTTTAGGGGAAAAAATACTGATCAAGCACCAAAAAAGAAAAAAAGAAACTTGAGGAATATTAAGAGGAACAAACTACTTTCTATTCTTCTTAAATAGCATTTAAATTTACATATCCATAAATTGGGTTTTATGAAAATGCTCCAGAATATGTATAAAAAAAATACACAAATTCAATAATTAATTATTTCACTCAAACAGCAAAATGCAACAATACCCATTTGGGACATACTTATACCTGTTGGAGAATAAGTCATGGGAAGCCTAGTAAGTATTCTGTTTCTTTATAGTGAAATCCCAATTTTTTTTTTTAATTGTAGTAATCTATAAAACATAACAAAAGCAAATATAATTTAATAGACTTATTGTAAATTAAATCGAGAAAGACAGATTTAGAGAGACGAAAAAATCAAATCATATTTCATACCCAGATTTAAGAAAGAAAGGGGAAACAAAATAAAAAACCCTTTACCCGTGGTAGCTCAAATTCACACTCCCTCTCACTTTGTCATCACACCACAAACCAATACTCACACCGAAATGAAAACAACACAGCGATGTCCAATTCTAATGTATAAAATGAAAGGTTTTCATAGAAGCATACACTGATACACAGCTCTAGGAACTATATTAAATCTTTCATGCTATGACTAATTATGCATCTTTAATAAGAAAAAGAAAGAAGAGTAGAATTGATTTTTTTTTTTTTTTTTTGAATACTCATTTGATTTTTCATCTTTTGTTCCCATACAGATAAATCTTCTGTTGTGGAGCTTTTAATGCTATAAACTAATGAAAGAGAATCGCAAGCAGCTTATGCAGTTAGAACAAATCAAAAAAACCCAATACGGTTGGTGACAATTATTTTTAAAAGAGAACATACCAGTTTGACAGGTTAGTTGAATAGAGTATAAGAATCAATTGAATGCAAATATTTATTTTTTTGAAGAGAAAGCTGGCTAAAATATGCAAATCAAATCCAATTCAAACACAAATGCACTAATGGACAAAATCTAATACAAAGTATGAGATAGAAAAAGAGAAAATCAGGTTGTCCTTACCTATCAGTTTGTTCCAGCAACTCTTCTTGTAAATTACCCAAGTGTTGTGCTTGGCAAAGAACTAAGCAAACCTATATTTCAACAAAATGATAGGGTCAGAATTTTTTTCAAATTACAGGAGAGAAAGATGAAAGAGAGACTACAAAAGAAAGGTTTGATCCATCAAAAATTACCATAAATTACGTAAACTTGTAAAACTAAAGAGACATTGGAATTTCAAGAGCACTCTCAAAGAAAAATATTGCAAGGATTTTAGTTAAAAACTAAGTTTTGAACTTTACTCTAAAAACTCCTTCACAAATTCAATGCCTTGCTTTTAGTAAGTTAGCTCCATACAAAGCACCATGTACCTCAAGCAGCAGATATAAGTTAGTCACAACTTCACCTTATAAAAATTAAGTATAAGCATTCCTTCTAAACCAAGCTTGCTAAAGCCATCTATTAGAACCTTTGTCACAATACAAGAGAGAAAGATGAGAGAGAGACAACAGAAGAAGCTAAAGAAAATATTGTAAATGGTATGGATATTGTAAATATGTGAAAGTGTGTTTCCATATAAAAGGTAGTTCAACAATTCAACAAAATCTGAATCTACGAATTAAAGTGTAAACCATACAACCATATTTCGGAATTATCCCTTAATATTCAATAACACAGTATTCGTGGTTAATTATTTGTTTATTTCTATTTAAAAAACACAGCAAATAATCTAGGAAACCATAATTTCACTCTAAAAAAATTATAAATTACCCTTACACTGTAAACTGAGAAATTTAAAAGCAGCAAAGGTGAACAATGACAATTAAAATCAGGAATGGAAATCCCTAATGTTACCCAAACCAAAATACAGAGACCATAAACTATCAGATTTAAAAGCAGCAAAGGTGAAAGTTAACTATTTATATCAAGAGTGAAAATGCCTAATTCAAAAACATAGCAAATAATCCAGGAAACCATAATTCCACTTAGAAAAAATTATAAATTATCGTACACTGTAAAGTGTCAAATTTAAAAGCAGCAAAGGTAAAAATCCCAAAAGCGAAAATCCCTAAAGTTACCCAAACCAAAATACATAGATGATAATTTGATACAAAACATCCAAAGAAAGAGAATAAACCCATCTATCCTTCAATAGGGATCAAAGGAAAACCCTAGACAATTCAACAGGAGGGAAAAATTTTAAATAAAGAAATTCAAATAGGAAAACACCGATGAGAATAAATTCAACTGACTCATGACTATTCTTGGAATTCATCATCTTATTCTTTATAGGACCTAGATTAAGGAAATATCAAAGCCTGATCAAAATTTCAAACTGAAAAGCGAAAAGAAAAACTTAATTTGAATACCAAAATCGAAACCAATCCAAACAAACTTAAATCGAAGATAAAAAAACTCACTGGTAGCGGTTTCGGCCTCTCTATCTTCCCCTGCATGAGAGAGCGGCAATGGGGTAAGGTTTAGGGGTTTTGATAATTGAGAGAGGCGGAGAAAATGGCTTCAATCGATGCAGAATCGTGTCAGAGTTCATTACCTTTCTCTGTTTCTTTCTGTGTGTCCCAGTCTCATCCTTTATTTCATCGTCTCTCTCTTTCTCTGCTTCTCTCCTCGTTTCCTCGTTGCCTCTCTCCTTCTTTCATCGCCTCTCTCTCTCTTTCATTGCCTCTATTTCTATTTTCGTGTATTATTTTATTTTGACATGGGGCAAACTGCAAAGCAAATCGGCAAGGAAGGGTTTGCTTGTGTTTAACGAATGGAAACAGCGGATACTTTTTTTTTTTTTTTTTGTCTAACGTTTGATTTGAGCCTTTTATTTTTTTTATTTACAGTGGAATGCTTTCAAACGGTGTTGTAGAAGTAAAAGTTAAAATTTTAAGGTTATTGGAATGATGCAAAGTGGCAGGGTTTAAAAAGCTAAGCATTGTAATGTACGACTATTTTTTTTTAAACTGTATATGTGTCTGTATTTTAAATAAGCAGTTATCCTATTTGTCAACACGTCCTTAAATGTAGGAACTAACTTTCTCTCAGCTTCATCTATTATATATATATATAGATATAGATATAGATTATCATGGAAAATTTGTTAATAACATATTTTTAAGTTGTTTTCTATTTGGTAATTCTATAACATAAATTCATAAATGCTCTAATTTATACAACAATAATAGCAACAAAGCTTTAATCCTAGAACTTTGGGTCAGTTATACATCCTCAACCGGGTAATTGGTTTGTCCATACTTATAAGCAAGAAATCGAGAAATGTTCCAACTTTTTCTATAGGAAAATGTTTCCTAAATAAAATCTAAAATGAATATTCCTTTAATTTCTTACTGAATAAGACTTTACTTCAAAGGTAGAAGGCAAAATTTTCCAAGATTTTATTTTCCATTCCAAAAATTTTAGTGAAACAAACACCAATCGATAACTATGTTGGAATGAATTCATCAGTCAAATTTTTGGTTCCACTTTATACTCCACAAATTGTGGCATGTTATGCATCTTTTTCTTTTTTTCTAAAATTTTTTTTGGTTATTTTATAAGAAAAATAGGAAAATACGTGATAAGTTGTGATTAATGAAGTATAAAGTGGAACAAAAAATTTGTATTCAACTATATATGTTGGCCTTAGCTACATGCAAGCTTACCCATTTTTGGTGAGGTGCAACCCCATCCCACCATTCCCTTAACCTCCCCCAAAAAACCTTTCATTTTTACGTCAAAACTATTAGTCATGAAGAAAATCCTTAAACATAGGACATCATATGTTTAATAAATTTTTTTAATAATCTCTTTTTTAAACTTATACATTGGATATCAAGAGTCTTATAACTTAACTGGTTGACACTTTTTGGCATCTAGAGGTCAAATCCGCCATCCCTGTTATAACTATCTAATTTATACACACACACTGTCTTATTTTTAAAACTAAGTTAATTGAAATTTTACAAAATTGTATTTTTTGGGTAAAGTTGTATTTTACTTAATTTATTTAAAAGTCAAATAAACACATAACTAAACTATCCCAACTAGACACCTATAAAATTGAAATATCTAACAATTACTAGTGTTAGAAATTGTTTTAAATTCCTAATTTGGCTTTGATTTGTGTTTTCTTGATGTGGAAGGAAAAGTTATACATTTTTAAATAAGTAATGATACTCTGTCTATGAATGAATTTATTCATCATTTCATTGTTAAATAAAGAATGTATTCCTTATCCACAAAGGAATGAATATTGAAGTCTTATAATAGACATTTTCTCAAAAAAGAAGAAGTCTTATAATAGTCAATAGACAATACAACAAACGGTTTGGTTGCTTTGTCCCAAAGCCTAAAGGTCCTCCGACATAGGGAGAGACTTTTGATTAGTCTGAGAGAGTCATAAAGAGTTTTCGTTAGTTGTGAGTGTTCTTTGAGCGTGTAAAAACTTTTTAATCTCTCTTTGATATAGTGATTTTATCCCTTACCATCTGTGGATATAGTCTACTGTTTGAACCACGAAAATATTTGATATTCATCTCTTTTACGTGGTTGTGTCAATTTTTCTATTCCTATTATATGTTTGGAAATCTTATAAAAATTATAATAGTTTCACAAATAATCTTATGTGGCAGACTGACAATGCTATCTAGAAGCCTTTTCTTCTGATAAAAAATTAGTATCAAAACTTCTGCCTTTACAACAATTAGAGAGTATTTAAATATTGAAGTATTAATTAAATACTTAGCTAGATTGAACAAAAATTCTCTAATCTTGATAGGCCAAAAACGTATTAACCCCTTGTGATGGATTAATTGATTAATTAGCCAAGTTGAATTAATTAATCAATTTAACATGCAAACGCATGGTAGCACAAACAAATCACCAATAAATTAAATGCAGCGGAAAATAAATTTGACACAGTAATTTGTTTACGAATGAGAAAAACCTCCAAGGCAAAAAACCCCACCAGGTGATTTTAAGGTCACCACTTCCGAGAATCCACTATTATCAAAACAAGCGGTTACAAGTAAAGGAATCCCAGTACCTTATACCAACCTACAGTTGAACCTTTATCCCAATACCCAATTAGACTTGTTTTGTAGTAACAATCTCTCCTTTTGATGCACGGCTCCCAGTACGTGACTAACCAATTGCACGGATCCCAGTACGCAACTTCAATCACCAACTTGAGAAAGATGTTGGCTGCAAAGTTCTTCTTCTCTTCAATAGATGAAGATAGTGAAGTTGCTTAGTCACAAAACCCTACAGTGTACAAACACAACAACTTCTTTAAGAACTAGGGCAAAACTAGGTTTCTGGTCACACTTGTGGAAGTATACTCTTGTGCAATTGTGCTCTCAACTGTGTAACCAGATACGGCCCTTAAAATAATCCTTATATATGTCTAGGGTTATGAAAAAAGAAGTCCCAAAGACATATTCACAGATTGGAATCAAAATAGATCTGAAATTCTGTTTTTCATAAACCTTGATAGATGCCTATCTGTCGAGCTGCTGTCGAGCCACGGGCTTCAACAACTCCACAGATCTCGATAGATGCTAGCTGTCGAGTTTTAATGAACAACACTTTCTCAACTTGAATCTTGGATAGACTTGCATAGCATCAATACTTGGACTTGAACTCTTGTTCCTTGAAATATTAAACGCATCCTAGATCTACCCAAATACAAGCAAAGTGTGTTTTGTCAAAGGATTAGCCAATTATATAAAATGTTGACATATGTTTCTAACAACCAATCACATATGTCCTAACAATCTCCCCCTTTGGCAATTCGTGACAAAACCACAATGAACAAATGAACATATAAACATATGAGAGAAGTCATGAATCACACAACTCATACACACTTGTTAAGTACAATAAAATCTATCCTAACACAAACTCTTGAAAAATTTTGCAAGAAGAGAGTTTATGACAAGTAGACTTTAACAACCTGTATTTCTGAAACACTTTAAACAAAACACATCAAGGCATCTTTGTGTGAAGCAGAAATAATAGATTGCATACAAAAGAAAGAAACATGTGTATAAAGAGAGAAAAGAAACAACACATGTAGAGATAGGTGAATAAAACATACATTATCACATATATATCTAAGATAAGCACAATGTATGTAAACATGGTCACAAGACCTAAGGTACAAGAACAATGTATCTCTAAAAGAAAGAAAAGAAAAAGATACAAGTAATCCTCACTACAACCCTCAAAACAACACTTCCCCTAACAAAAATCTCCTATATCCTAACTCTCCTCTAAACATGACTACTCTCATAACCAAAATTACTCTACATTTTTGTCACGAGTGACAAAGGGTAAGAGTGTCAAATAGACATCTCGTCAAAGCTGGAAGAGCTAGCATCTCCATCCTCATCATCATCATCGTCCGAAACCATCATTATCAAATGTCTCAGATGCCTTAAGAGGAGGAGAGCGAGACTCCACAAAGCCACCAAGGCGAGCCTGCCGTCTAGCAATTCGGCCGACACGGGTGTTCACCTGACACAACTTGGTAGAAAGTGTATCGAGGCGAGCATCCATGCGCTGAAGTTGTGCCATGATCGCATCCAAAGTCACACCTCCTGCTGAAGTAGAAGGAGTGGATTATAAGGAGTGGGAGGAGTTGCCGAACCAGACCGCCTCGAACGAAACTGTGCCTCGTTCCATTTTACAGTAGCCTAGTCAATGGCACACATAACGGAGAAGTGGTCGGATGAGGGAAAAGGTACAAAAAATGGCATAAAATCCGCTTGATAGCTTAAGGAAAGATGAGCTTATCACGGGTCGTCATATCCCTATACACATCTATGATAGAAATAATGAAATGTGAAAGAAAACCTATAGTGAGATCCTCAAAAAGGGACAACAGAAATCGAGCACGGGGCTCTACGATAGAGTTATAATGAGAGAGAGGCTGTAAAACAAAATTCATCACCATGTTCATGAATCTAGGACTTTTAGCAAAGGTTGAACATAGTGTAAATTGATGATCACCCCAATCAGTTAGGCGCTCACAGAAAGCAGAGATCATCTCGTCTTTGGACACAGTCCTCAGACGCTCACAACTGGGGTAGTTAGGATGCGCAACCCTTGGGACACGGAGCACATCGAATACCAACTCCGGTGTGACCACTATGCGCGTACCTCGAACGTGAGTTTGAAAGAGAGGTACTGAACTATCAATTCCATATAGGTTGGAGTAGAACTCCTTGATTAGCATGGAAGGACATATGACCAGGATGTCACACAGTGACTCCCATTCCCGACTGTGAAAGACATTGGGAAGGTCAGTGTCGGCAAAATCCGACAAAATAACTCGGCATTCCAAATGAACACCTTGTTTAGAGAAGTTCTCCGAGAAGTCCTTTTAGGCTTTCTCATCATGAAACCGAACAAAAGAGGGGGTAGGATCAGAAGAAGAAGAGACCCTAGAAGGAAGAAGGTTCCAGGACAGAGCAGACTTACGTTTCGGTGCCATTGACGCACTAACGTAAACAAGAGAGAGGGGGGGAAGAAAGAAACACTCAGAAAAGTCCCAAGCAATTCAAATATATAGAAATATATATATTAATTGTAAAGAACGTATGCATGATAATGCATGAACATGTGACGTGCAACAGTATATTATCATGGGCTCAACCCAATCCAAACCTACTAGCACACAAACAGATTAACTGATATAAAACACATCTAAATGCATGAAAATATAGTTATAATACACATGAGATGCAATGCATGAAGTTTGTAAGATTAAATATACTAAACCCATCCCAAAATTTTTACAAAAACTCAACATTTTGAAAAATCCCCAAAAAATTTCAAAAACTCAAAACCTAGAAATGAATGCATGAGAAGATCATGAAGAAGAAGAGAAAGAGAGATCATACCAAGTGATTTGAAGCAAGAAAAAGGCCGAAAGTCACGTGGGTTGAAGGTTTTGAGAGAGAAGAGAGTGTTGGGGAGGTGAACAGACGTAGACAGATCGAGAGAGATTGAGAGAGTGAGGATCAGATCGCGCTGAAACCTATATATAGGTGTTTAGTAAATCTCGACAGATAGAGGTGTCGAGAGATGTCGAGAGGGGTGTCGAGATATAAATGCAGCTATCGAGAGGTGTTCAAAGGTGTCCACAACAGAAGCTCGATGGATCGAGGAGGTATTGAGGAGCTATTGAGGGGACAAGAGATTTCTTAATCGATCCACCTAGCTATTGAGAGGTATTGAGATTGCGATAAGAATCAACAGAAGAGCTTGATAGATAAGCCAGGTATCGAAAGGTGTCGAGGAGCTGTCGAGATTGCTTAAAAACAGTTTTTCATCAAGAGAAAAACACATATATGAATGCAATCAAGCATGCAACTCAACCAAGGATCCAAGCAACATTTTAATATCTCAACATCATCTCTCAACAACAAATTTGCAGCACATAGATCACACACACACACACACACACACACTAAACAAGTCTAACTGATTTTATATTTTAAAAACAAGTCAAGACAGTTTAGTGAGTATACATTAACACATCTAAACCTTGTGATGGCCAAATCACATTGTACTTGCATATGTATCATGAGAGCAAAGAATATTGCGTGTTGTGTGTGAAAAACATCGCAAGATTGCATAAGTGTCTCTATGTTATGACGATTTGAGATATAAGAAAATCACTTTAACTCACACACAATCACAACTATTTGATGGGGACTATCACCTTTAAGGTACATCCTATAACTCCCACATCTCGTAGAATATACGCTTGCAATCATGTTTTAAAGCATTTTGTTCTTTTTGTTTTTAATTTCTTTGCATATTTTTCTTTTATTAAGCGTATCATGCATGAGTATATAAAACAGAGAAAAAAAATACCCAATTATGTTAAGCTTTTTGACATTGCACTTTTGCTATGCTGAAACATACAGTTGTCATGTGATGATTGATGGGTAATAGTGGTGAGATGGTTATTTATACCTTTCTTTTAGGATTTTCTAGTCTTTCTCATAAAAAAGAGTGATACAAGTGTTAAATGCAAGAGATTACTTAACCTTACTCATCACAAACAAAGAGCCATAAAGCTCGTTTGCTTAGTTGTGCATAGAGATGCTCATTTAAGCTACAAAGGATACAAAGTTTAGAAAATTTTGTTTCAATGACCATTTTAAGGTTCACGAGAACCAATGTACACAAACATATACTGTTTTTGTATTTTTCACAATTTTCAATTTTTTTTTAATGAAAAAAAACATAAAAAAAACAAAAAAAAATAACCAACAAAAACATGATAAACAAAGCAAACAATGCATAAAACTAGACTGACTCAAAAAAAAAACACAAGTAATGCAATAAAAAACAGATAAAGAGAGAGACAGAAAGTGATTAAATCACTTGGAGCCCCTTTCCCCCCACACCTTAAAAGAACCTTTCTTTTTCGCAAACCCTTGAACCAGCGGTGAGAGGGAAGAATTGAAACTGTTCAAATTTGAAAGGAACATGAGGGTTTTGAGAAGATCTCCAAAAGGTGCAAAAAAGGATGGAAGTTGATTCAGGTTTCCCGATGCAACCATGTTGTTGCTATTTTGAGTGGCTAATTACTTATAGCAATTCGATCGAGTATGACCAGCTGCTCCACAGTGATGACAAAGATGTTGCTGCTTCTTTTGTTTAGAATTTTGAGAGTTATCCTTCTTAGCCCTAGGGTTTTTAACTTATTTCCTATCCTACTTAGGGGGTGCTCCTAAGATAGATTCACCCTTGTCTATGTTCTCACTAGCCAATTTAGTTTTGACATTAGTGTTCTCAATTTCAAAATTATTGCTAGGAGGAACAATAACAGTAGTACTAGAAGAAGCATTATTAGAAGAAAAGAGATCATACCCTAAACCAGTTCGATCGGAAGCAGATTTCTAAAGACTGAGCATCTCATCGAACTTAGCACTAAAGGTCGTTTCTAGCTGAGCTCTAACTTGGAACAGTTCTGCCTCAAGCTTCTTGGTTTTCTCAGCCAAGAAGTTATTCTCAAACCTCAATGCTCCAATAGTTTGATTTGCTTCATTAAACTTTGTGGAAAGCTCTTCACGCTCAAGCTTCACATCACTAAGCTTCTTGATGGTCAACCTATGCAGCTTCTCATACTTTCTGAGACCTTGTATAACTTTGCATAGGCTGTATGAATGTCATCTTGTTCATCCATCTTCTCAAACTTGGACATTACCAATTCCTCTTCTTCATCCACATCTTCAATAATCCCCTCAGTAGGATTGACTGTGGCAATGAAGGCAATTAAAATTCCATCATTCTCATTGTCAAAATCATCTTCAGGTCGCTCAATGTAGCAGCAAGTGCTTTACTTTTCCCAATAGTCTTGAGATATGTAGGGCACTCCTGTTTCATGTGTCCGAAGCCTTGGCACCCAAATCACTTAGGTCCAATAGGAGCAGTGTATTTATTGACATCCCTAGCATCCTTCTTCCCTTTGTCTTAGCCCTTGAATTGAGAAGAACTGGATTGCCTTCAGTCCTTGTCAAAGCCCTTCCCATTTGCATTCTTCATGAGCTTCTTGAATTGCCTGGTGATGTAGGAATTCATCTTAGAATCTTCATCATATGAAGACTCTTCTGTCTCACTGCTCTTTGCCTTCAGTGCCATGCTCTTGCTCTTGCTAGACTTCTCGATTCTAGACTAACTCAACTCATAGGTCTGTAGATTTTCGACCAGCTCTATCAAAGGAATTTTATCAATATCTTTTGATTCCTCAATCTCAATGATTTTAGCATGGAATCTTTCGGGCAGAGATCTGAGTACCTTTCTCACAATCTTGGGTTCTGGAATGGTTTCCCCAAGATTAAAAGCTGAGTTCACTATGTCCTTAAGCTTGGCATAAAACTCATCAAACAACTCATCCTCCTCCATCTTAATTTCTTCGAAGCTTATAGTAAGCCTCTGTAGCTTCGAATCTTTGATAGCCTTTGTTCCCTCATAGGTTGTCTAGAGGATGGTCTAAGCTTCCTCTGCAGTTTTAGTGGAGATATCTTCTTGAATTCCTCATTAGTGACTGCACTGAATAAGGCATTCAATGCCCTGCTGTTGAATTTTGCCGCCTTGATCTTAGCATCATCCCAGTCGGCCGGCGCTTCCTTTGGCTTGGTCGAGCCAATCTCTACAGCTTGCCACACCTTCTCATCTAGAGACTGCAAAAAAGCTCTCATGCATACTTTCCAATATACATAGTTAGTTCCATCAAATAAAGGAGGTATAATTAAAGATTGTCCTCTATCCATGACAAGCAGGGGTCAATGGATCACACACAATGGTTAAACCCTAATCAGAGTGTGCCTACTCTGATACCACTTGATAGGCTAAAAACGTATTGACCCCTTGTGATGGATTAATTGATTAATTAGCCAAGTTGAATTAATCAATCAATTTAACATGCAAACGCGTGGTAGCACAAACAAATCACCAATAAACTAAATGCAGTGAAAAATAAATTTGACACGGTGATTTGTTTACGAATGGGAAAAACCTCCAAGGCAAAAAACCCCACCGGGTAATTTTAAGATCACCACTCCTGAGAATCCACTATTATCAAAACAAGCGGTTACAAGTAAAGGAATCCCAGTACCTTATACCAACCTACAGTTGAACCCTTACCTCAATACCCAATTAGACTTGTTTTGTAGTGACAATCTCTCCTTTTGATACACGGCTCCAAGTATATGACTAACCAATTGCGCGGATCCCAGTACGCGACTTCAATCACTAACTTGAGAAAGATGTTGGCTGCAAAGCTCTTCTTCTCTTCAATAGATGAAGATCGAGAAGTTGCTTAGTCACAAAATCCTACAGTGTACAAACACAGCAACTTCTTCAAGAACTAGGGCAAAACTAAGTTTCCGGTCACACTTGTGGAATTATGCTCATGTGCAATTGTGCTTTCAGCTATGTAACCAGATACGACCCTTAAAATAATCCTTATATATGTCTAGGGTTATAAGAAAAGAAGTCTCAAATACATATTCACGGATTGGAATCAAAACATATCTGAAATTCTGTTTTTCATAAACCTTGACAGATGCCTATCTGTTGAGCTGCTGTCGAGCCACGGGCTTCAACAACTCCATAGATCTTAATAGATGCTAGTTGTCGAGCTTTAATGAACAACACTTTCTCAACTTGAATCTTGGGCAAACTTGCATGGCTTCAAGACTTAGACTTGCACTCTTATTCCTTGAAGTATTAAACACATCCTAAATCTACCCAAATACAAGCAAAGTGTGTTTTGTCAAAGGATTAGCCAATTACATAAAATTAGCCAATTACATAAAATGTTGACATATGTTTCTAACAACCAATCACATATGTCCTAACAAATCTCTAGCATTGACCAAAAATTGATTAGAACTAAAAATATGGGCCAAACTAGTTTTTCCTCCAAACTTCAAACCTACATGACTAATCCAAATGTGAATATAATTTGGACTGCCCAACCATATGTATGCCCTTAAATAAGAGAGATCCAGAGACTTACAAGATATTTGAAGTTTGATAGCAAGACAAGAGATCATCACCTTTATTTCAGACAAGTTGAGGAGAGAGAGAGAGAAAAGGAGAAGTCAAGGGTAGAAGGTAGTGATAATGAACTATTATATTGGTGGTTCATTGAATTTTGGGTAAGCAAATAGGTAGGCTTGGATGGCCCATGAAGAATTTAGCTACCTAATATTTGTCATATCAAAAGAGCTAATGTTTGCTTGCTAAAGGAGGAGGAGGAGACGTATGGCAATATTTTGTTAACTTGGTTTGCTTTCGTCTTACGGCACATGAGCATGAAAATAGAGACAAATATGGTTAGTTTAAGATGTTGACAACAATCAAACCATTTGTTTGGTTGAAAGGGTAGAATAGTGAGAGGATAAAAATGGGGAGGGGATGAAAAAGTATAGGAACAGAAGATATTTTAGTTTTCCCTTAGTGTGTTTAGTTGGAGAAGTAGAAAAATAGAAAACCCATTTTGTTAGGTTGAGGAGGAAAGTGAACGTGGAAAAAGTAGTTTGTATGAATTTACTCTTATGCCCCAATTATATAGCATATAAGAAATAATTAGACACATTATGAAAGTGACATAATATAATTATTACTTTGTTTTAACTTATTTCTTTAAATTTATTTTTATATATATGTGATTAATTAAATTGGTTAAAATAAAATGTTAAAGAATAAATAATAAAAAATCCCAAATGAATTGTGGAGAATGTTGGTATTGTTTCTTTTTAGGAAAAAAAAACGTTGGTAATTTGCTCTTGTAGATTTTGGATAAAGACGACAATGAAAGAAAAAAAAACAAAAAAAAAAAAAAAAAACAAAGAAAGAAAGAAGTTAAAGTTGATTATAATAGGATAGGGGCAACGATTGGACAAAAGAAGAAAAAAAAAACCATAAAGGCTGGAATTCAACTTTAAATGGGGGAAAAAATTGTCCTTTGCACTAAAGTCCTCTTTTCTCTCCAAATTGGAGAAATTGGTTTTTGTGAGCCTAGAAAGAAAATGTTTAGGCTCTACCAAAGTCCCTCCTATTTTCTCTCCCAACCTGACAACCCAAAAGGTCATTTTCTCCCCCTCTTTTTTCCATCCTTCCTCAAATCACTACAACCAAATAGGCTCTTAGATTGAAAATTTTGGGATTGACTATTAATTCTCATCGGGTTTGGCTACCCTTCAGTTTTAATTCCTCCAGTTCTCTCTCTTTTTTACACGGATGAAGAACAAGTGGCAAAGAAAAAAAATCTAACGCTTAAAAATTAACCACATCACAACATAATTTCCTCCCCTCTCTCAACTCCTATCAACAAGCTCTCATAGAAAAACCACCACTCATACACCAAGTTTGCCCTATGATGATAAGAAGTTGGCATAAGAGCTCATGGTTGTTTTGTTTGTGGAGTTGACTTCTTCAGATTCGTTGACTATGCACCACTGTGTGGTTAACTATAAAACCTAAATCTATAAGTTTCCCAATTTTTTTGGTTTGAGTTATAAATCCCAATTCAATTTTTTTGCTTAAAAATCACAAAACCATGGCTTGAAATTTCTGCGGAAGCAACAAAGAAAGAGAAAAAAAATAATTAAAGATTGAAATTTTGAGCTAGGAATTCGCTTAAGATTGGTAAAAAAAAAAAATTGGTTTTGTTGCAAAAGCTTCAAAGAATTTTGGAAAAACAAACAAACAAATAAACAAACAAACAAACAAACAAACAAACAAAAAGAAGAAAAAAGAAAACACTTGAGAATTTTAAAAACCAAATGGGTTTGTCGCAAAAGCTTTAAAGACTCGCTCTTTTTGTTTAAAATCACAAACCCATGTCTCAAAAATTTTGAAGAAACAACAAAGAAAGAGCAACAGATTAATGTCGCTGAGATTCTAAGTTTGGAAGACTAGGGAAGGACGGAGAGTAGGAAATTTTGGTTAAATGGTATGTAATTGTGTTATTAGCAATAGTTCCCAAACTTCAATGGAGTCTCTAGAATTAATTCCAACAGATTCTTGCTATCTGCTGCCGAAGGTGTTGGTGTAGGGGCTATAAGTGTTAAAGCCTGAAAGCACTAGCAGTAGTAGCTGTCTACTTGAAGAAATTGGAGATGAAGCAAGTTCAGTTCCAGAAATAGAGAAGACACAGTGCAAAACTAAATAGAACGTTGTCGTTTCAGTACAAGCATTAGAATAAATAGAACGCTATCGTTTGGCTTTGTGTATGTTTTAACTTAAGCTTCAGCCCGTGTGCACGTGAGATAGATAGCTGGACTTGTAACTGTTTTCCCTCTTTTCTATTATTGTATACATACATACATATATATATATATTGTGTAAAGTTTCGCTACTGAGTGCAGAAGATTTTAATACAATTGAATTCAGTTGAGAAATTCTTTCTTCTCTCTTGCTCTCTCTCTCTCTCTTTTTATGTTATACTCTGCCCCTATATTTCATAGATTTCGTTGTGTTTCTTCATGGTATCAGAGCCTTGATCCTTATCAATGGCTTCCACATCTTCATCTTCTACCTCTAGTTCAACCCCTGTTGTGACTAATACAGCCTTACCTGCAAATACTTCATTGCTTTTGTCATCAAACATGTCCTCGATGATGACTGTCAAGCTTGACTATGGTAATTACACTGTTTGGAAGCATCAAATTGAGGTAATTCTTGAAACTTACTCAATGATTGATATTCTTAATGATTTAATTACTATTCCAAATTGTTTTTTGAAGGATTCTTTTGGTAATCTCACTACTGAGATTAACTATAGTTTTGTTTCTTGGAAGAATCGTGAACAAGCAATGTTCACTTTTATCAATTCTACCTTTTCACCTGCTATTCTTGCTCTTACTGTTGGGCAAAGATCTGCTAAGGGTGTATGGAAGGTCTTAGAAAAGAGATTTGCCTCAGTGTCAAGGTCTCATGTTATGAATCTTCGCAATGAACTGAGTGCAGTGAAGAAAGGTACTGATTCAATTGATGGTTATTTCCAAAAGATTAAGCAAATTCGTGATAGATTGGCTGCCATTTCTGTGATCTTGGATGATGAAAAGCTTCTTCATATTGCTCTTGATGGTTTACCCTCAGAATATGATTCTTTTAGTTCTGCAATTAGAACTCGCAATGATGTTTTGTCTATTGAAGAGCTGAATACTTTACTTAATGCTGAGGAAAGGGCAATTAAGAAACGATCTAATGGTCTTGTTCCTCCTTCAATGGCTATGAATGCAAATTTTCAGTCTCAAAATCAAGGTTTTAATAATCAGAGAGGCAGATGGGGTAGGTACTCTAATCAAAGAGGTAGAGGTGGCCGAGGTAATTTCAATGCTCATAATGGCTTTAGCAACAATAATGGAGGTTTTGGGAATTTTAGTTACAATTCTAATCTAGGGCAGCATTCTAAGTCCCAAGGGTCTCCAAGTTTGCCTCAATCCAATAGGCCATCTTGTCAAATCTGTGGTAAGGGTGGTCATACAGCCCTTGATTGTTATCATAGAATGGACTTTGCATATCAGGGGAGGCATGCCCCTGCTAAGTTGGCTTCAATGGTGGCTAACTCATCTCAAGTTCAGAACTGCAATAGTTGGCTTACTGATACAGGATGTTCAAACCATGTCACTCCCAATTTGTCTCAACTATCTCTCCATCAACAACCTGTTGCAGGCACTGAAACTGTCATAGTAGGCAATGGTCAGGAGCTTCCAGTCACTCATGTTGGTCATGGTGAGCTTAAAACTTCTACTCATAACTTTAGGCTTAACAATATACTTAGAGTTCCTAATCTTGCAACTAATCTCTTGTCTATTCATAAGTTGTGTCTCCAAAATAATGCCTTTTGTTATTTTGATGCTCACAAGTTCTTAATTCAGGATTTGCCTTCGGGGAAGATCCTCTACAAAGGGTTGAGTAAAGATGGGGTGTATCCTATTCCATCCTCTTCCACATTCTCATCTTCCACTGCCTTCAATTCTAAATCAAGTGTGTCTGCTTCCAACTCCATCAAGTCTGATGTCCTTCTGTTGTGGCATCATAGACTTGGACATCCTAGTTCTAGACTTCTATTTTTTGCTCTAAAGACATTTTATCATTCTGTAACTTTGTCTAAAATTGAGAACATTTGCTCATCTTGTGAATATTGTATAAGTGCTAAGATGCACAGGTACCCTCTAGCTAAGACTCCTATTGTCTCTAATTTTGTTCTTGATATTGTTCATAGTGATGTTTAGGGTCCAGAACCTTTATCTTCTATTCTTGGTTTTTCATTTTATGTGATCTTTGTGGATGATTACACTAGGTTTACATGGTTGTTTTTGCTCAAACATAAACATGAGGTATTTTCTGTGTGTAAGCATTTCAAAGCAATTGTTGAGAATCAATTTTCTACTAAGATTAAAGTACTTAGGTCTGATAATGGTATTGAATATACCAATTCTGCCTTTCAAGCATTTTGTTCCTCTAGTGGCATTTTACATCAAACCTCTTGTCCTTATTCTCCTCAGCAGAATGGGGTTTCTGAAAGAAAACATAGACATATTATTGAAACAGGTCTCTCTCTCCTCTATAGGTCTCATTTACCTTACAATTACTGGTCCTATGATTTTTCTATTGCCGTCTTTCTCATAAACAGACTGCCTTCTTCTGTCTTGAACTTCAAGTCTCCTTGGGAACTTTTGTACTCTAAACCACCACCTCTTCATGCTCTCAAGGCCTTTGGTTGTACTTGCTATCCTTATCTTAGGCCTGCTATCCTTATCTTAGGCCTAATAATAAACACAAGCTTTAACCTAAGTCTCAAGAGTGCATTTTTTTGGGTTATCCTCCACTGTCAAAGGGCTATATCTGACTTGATACTACAAGTAATAAAATTTATATTGCTTGTTATGCTTTATTTAATGAGTCCTTGTTTCCTTTTACTCAACCTTCTTTTTCTACTGATCCTCATACTCCTTTCACCACTACCTTTTCTCTTTGGTTTCCTTCTTCATCTGTTTCTTCCACTGCTAGTGTCAGTCTTGTTCCTTCTGTTTTGATTCTATTCCTTCTTCTCATTCCTTAGACATTACTACTTCTTTACTTCCTTCTTTGCTACATGACTCCACTCCTATTCCTATGGTTCCATCTCCATCCACAACACCTTCTTCCATTTCTGATTCTCTTCCTTCTTCTTCTACTCTTCCTGATTCTATTCCTCCTCCATCCTCTGATCCTAATCCTTCTTCCTCCCTTCCTACTCCTTATAATTCTCATCCTATGGTTACAAGATCAAAACATGGTATATATAAGCCTAAAGCTTTAGTTGCTAGGCACGACTATTCTATGACTGAACCTCCTTTCTATTCTATTGCTGCTAAACACCCTCAATGGATGGCTGCCATGGACTCAGAATTTTAGTCTTTACAAAAATAGCACACCTGGTCCTTAGTTCCTTTACCTGCTAACAAGAATGTGGTCACTTGCAAGTGGGTTTACAGGTTAAGGAGGCATGCTGATGGGTCTATTGCTAGATATAAGGCTAGATTAGTGGCTCAGGGTTACCTTCAACAATATGGTCTTGATTATGATGAGACTTTTAGCCCTGTGGTTAAGCCTGCTACAGTGAGACTTCTTTTAGCTTTGGCTGTGAATAATGGTTTAGAATTAAGGCAGCTTGATGTTAGTAATGCCTTTCTTCATGGCATTTTGAAAGAGGAGGTTTATATGAGGCAGCCTCAAGGTTATGTTGATTCTCAATTTCCTAATCATGTGTGTCTTCTTCATAAGGCACTCTATGGTCTCAAACAGGCTCCTAGGGCTTGGTTTGAGAGATTTACCTCTCATTTGTATCATATTGGCTTCTTTGCTTCAGGTGCTGATGGGAACTTGTTTATCTATAGACATGGAGGTCCTTTGGTGTTTCTTTTGTTGTATGTGGATGATATCATTCTCACTGGGAATGATTCAACTTTTACAGCTTCCATCATTCAGCTTTTAAGTTCTGCCTTTGACCTCAAGGACCTTGGTCTGCTTCACTATTTTCTTGGCTTACAAATTGAATACATTGCTTCTGGTTTGTTTGTGCATCAGTCTAAGTATGCTACTGATTTGTTGTCCAAGTTTGCTATGCAAGATTGTAAGCCTTGCAAAACACCTTGCTCTCCCAATCAACATTTGCTTCCTAATGATAGTCCTCCTTTGTTTGATCCTTCTTCTTATAGAAGTCTAGTTGGTGCTCTCCAATACCTTACATTTACTAGACCTGACCTCTCTTTTGCTGTTCAAAAAGTCTGTCAGTACATGAGTGCTCCTACACAGAATCACTTGCAAGCTTCTAAGCGTATCTTGAGATATATTAGAGGCACTCTTGATTATGGTCTTGCTTTTACAGCTGCCTTTCCTTCCTTTTCTGCCTACTGTGATGCAGACTGGGCTGGTGATCTAGTTGATCGTAAGTCTATTTCAGGTCTTGTTGTGTTCTTTGGGAATTGCCCTATCACCTGGTCTGCTAAGAAGCAATCCACAGTTTCCCGTTCATCCACTGAAGCTGAGTATAGAGCATTGGCTTCCTTAGCTACTGAATTGTATTGGATTCGTATGCTCTTTCGTGATTTAGGCATTTTTCTCTCTAATCCTCCTTTGTTGTGGTGTGATAATGTTAGTGCTTTGGCCATAGCTTCCAATCCAGTGTTCCATGCTCGTACCAAGCATATTGAAGTGGATTACCACTTTGTGCGTGAGAAGGTTCTTAGGAAGGATCTTCTAGTCAAATTCATTTCCTCCAATGATCAGCTTGCTGATATTTTTACAAAGGGCTTACCTTCTTCTCGTTTTCACTGGCTGACTTCCAAACTCATGTGGAAATTCCCCTTTCATTTGAGGGGGGATGAAACCACTAGCAGTAGTAGCTGTTAGCTTGAAGAAATTGGAGATGAAGCAAGTTCAGTTCCAGAAATAGAGAAGACACAGTGCAAAACTAAATAGAACGCTGTCGTTTCAATAAAAGGATTAGAATAAATAGAACGTTGTCGTTTGGCTCTGTGTATGTTTTAACTTAAGCTTTAGCCCGTGTGCATGTGAGATAGATAGATGGACTTGTAACTGTTTCCCCCTTTTCTGTTACTGTATACATACATACATACATACATACATACATACATACATACATATATATATATATATATTGTGTAAAGCTTCGCTACTGAGTGCAGAAGATTTTAATACAATTGAATTCAATTAAGAAATTCTTTCTTCTCTCTTGCTCTCTCTCTCTCTTTTTCTGTTATACTCTGCCCTTATATTTCATAGATTTCTCTGTGTTTCTTCAAAGCCTAAATGTGTGAAGAAGTGAGGAATTAAAGTGTAACACCTATATACTTATTATTAGCTAACATTAAGTGCATAACGCTTTGATATTTCCATGTTGTAAAAGATTAGGTTCTGTTTTGAATGATGTAGAAAGAATTTTTTAAAAGGTAAGGGTATATATGCATAATTATTTTATTAATTGGGTTTATCTAGAATATAAGTTTTTGGAGGGGTGGTAAGTATAAATTCTTAAAAGTTAAGGGTGAGTCATAACCCTTTCTTCCCTTAGTGGGACACATGCCCCACTAATCCTTTCTCCCTTATCTCTTTGCTAGATCAGAACCCCTTTTCTTTGTTTCTTTATTCCTTTTATTTACTTTGTTCTTCTTCCTCTTTGCCTATGCCTGATTCGGCCATCCTTCACCTCACCAAAAGCCACTCCTATCTCACACCAACAACCCTCTTCTCTCTTTTAGCAAATAATTACTATATCTCTCTCGCCGAATCTATATATTTCTCTCTAAAGAAGAAATCAAAAGCTTAATACTAAAGTTTCAGCTTCAAAGTTTGTGGGTAAGTAAATAAAACTATATCTTGTTTTGGGTATTTTGATGGTGTAATTGTTTGCTTTAGTTTTTATTCTATATTCTCTAATTTGATTGTTAGAAGCTGGAATTTGTGGTATCAGAGCATAGGTTATGTTTCTATAGACTTTTAGAGATACATAACTGCTTTTTTTTAGAAGTCAGAAAGGGTAGATTGGTAAATGCCTATCTAGGGTTGTACACGGTGCGGTGCGGCCGGTTTTTATGGCCGATTCTACACTGCACCAGCATCTTTGGTTTCCTAAAAACCCAAGCCGCCACCGCGCCTGAGGAACGGTTCTCCAGCAACCTCGATGGCGGTTTCAGTCGCCGCGGTGGTCGGTGTCCACCTGTCTATCACACATAGGGATGGCCATGGGTAGGGTATGGGTATACCCGATCCATACCCTACCCGAAAAGTTTACCCATGGATATCCGAATATCAATACCCATTAGTATCCATACCCGAATCTTACCCGGATTTATTATCCATGGATATTCATACCCTACTAAAAACCCAAAACCCATTTAATTTTTTTTAATCCAAATCATTTTAACTTAAAAACTAACAAATAGCTTTATCTTAAAAAAGAAAAAACTAATCAATAAAAAATTTTAAAAAAATTATTGATTAGTTTGTATTTGCTTCTTCTTCTTCTTCTTCTTCTTTTATTTTAAAAATTTTTTTTTTTTGAGATAGAGATTGAAATTTTATTAGATAAAAAAATAAAATAAAATAAAATAAAGAAGCAACACATGTTATTCACAGGTCGATGTACCAGTAATAAAAGCCATCCCCAGCCGACCACTCCAACTCGATTCGAAACCCTAGCTCCTGATCTTGCGCCACTATCGACGACGCCGAAGAAGACCGCAACGCCGAGCCAATCATCGTTGACGACGATGACGAAGCGGAAGAAGACGAAGACACTCGGTCGGGACTCTCCACGGGTTCCTCATTGTCGTAGCTCAGAGCAAGGTGGAAGATCTTCAAAGGTCGCTTTTAGCCTAATCCCCAAGACATTATGAGAATCCAGATCGGAGATTTAGGGTTTTGACGTCGCGATTTGATCGGACGGCGGGGAATTGAGGAGCCAGTGGAGTCGCATTTCTTCTTTCTTGGGATTAGAATGCAAAGGTAATGATCATTGTAGAGAAGATGAATTTGGAGAAGGTGTCTGAGTGTGAGTAACGGTGAGTGAAAGAGGTTTAGGTTTTTTTTTAATACGGGTCGGGTTTGGATAATATCCATACCCTACCCAAATAATTCGAGTAATATCCATACCCTACCCGAATAATTTGGGTAATATCCATACCCTACCCGGTTAAGCTCTACCCATGAAGAATCGGGTATTACCCGGAACATTTGGATCGAGTAGGGTTGGATATCCATTACCCAATGGGTATGACCATCCCTAATCACACAGACAGAGAGGAAGAGATATCTAAATTCTAAAACCAAAATCAAACCCAAAAAACTCAAAGATTCAAACCACAAATCAAAACTTAGATCAAATCTAAATATCTTCAAAACCCATTACAACCCACCTGTTTGAGTATGACTGAGCTGAGTGATGGAGTGAGTGGGTTTGAAAGACTGAGAGAAAAAATCTAAAAATAGAGAGAAAGAGACAAGTTAGAGTGTTAGACAACTGGGTAAGTGTGTGGCTGAGAGTAAATAATAGGCCTGTTCAAGAATATACCGGCATCGACAAAATCGGTCTGACTGCATCGCCCCGCCCTGCTCAGAGCTCCATTGAAGGTTTCTGGCACAATGGTCGGCGGTGGATTTTCAGTACTGACGTCGAACCGGTGCAGCCATCGGCGCAGAGATTTGCACACTAGCGAAGACCCACCCGACCCGACGTGTTATATATATATATATATATATATATATATATATATATATATATATGTTAATATGTATAAGAAGAGCTGAAGTCTAAGGAGGCCTAACATATTAAGTTTCTAACTTCTAAGAATTAAGAAGAGTTGAAGAGGCAACGTTCATCCATGAACAAGGCGTCCTTATCAAAAAAAAAAAAATTTAATAAAAAAAGAGTTAACGTGTGTGAGCCCATTTTTTAGTCAAGAAATGTGTGTGTCAGGAGTAATAGTCTGAGACATTGAGTCTTTGAGTAGTCTTGTCTATAAGTAACTCTAGACTCTTATGTCTCCCATCAAAAAATATATTTAAAAAAAAAATGTTGTGGCCGTATGGGTTATAACCATTTTTCTCTTCTTTTTTTTGCTCTCAGTCAGTCCTAAAGTGTGAATAGTCTCACTCAGGTCTTGTCTAATTGTCTTGCATTTAAACAAAAAAAAAAAAATGATGTATCTGGTTAGTGCTTCAAGTCACTGTATAAGATTTTTTTTTTCCCCTTATTTACTCTCAGCCACACACTTACCCAGTTGTCTAACACTCTAACTTGTCTCTTTCTCTCTATTTTTAGACTTTTGCTCTCAATCTTTCAGACCCACTCACTCCATCACCCAACTCAGTCAGACCCAGACAAGTGGGTTATAATGGGTTTTAATATTTGGGTTTGCAATGGGTTTTGAAGATATTTAGATTTGATCTAAGTTTTGATTTGTGGTTTGAATCCTTGAGTTTTCTGGGTTTGATTTTGGTTTTAGAATATAGATATCTCTTCCTCTCTGTGTGTGTGATAGACAGGTGGATACCGACCACCGCACCGACTAAAACCACCAACGAGGTTGCCGGAGAACCATTCCTTAAGCGCGGTGGCAACATGGGTTTTTAGGAAAACAAAGATTCTGATGTGGTGCAGAAACAGCCACAAAAACTGGCTGTATTGCACCATGTACAACCCTAGTAATTAAGGACCAAAAAAAAATCTTATTCCGTGACTTGAAGCACTAACCAGATACGGCATTTTTTTTTTGTTGAATGCAAGACAATTAGACAAGACCTGAGTGTGACTATTCACACTTTAGGATTGACTGAGAGCAAACAAAGAAGAGAAAAATGGTTATAACCCATACGGCCACCACATTTTTTATTTTTTTAATATATTTTTTGATGGGAGACACAAGAGTCTAGAGTTACTTATAGACAAGACCACTCAAAGACTCAAAGTCTCAGACTATTACTCCTGACACACATTTCTTGACTAAAAAAAGGGCTCACACGCGTTAACTCTTTTTTTATTCAAATTTTTTTTTTGATAAGGACGCCTTGTTCATGGATGAACATTGCCTCTTCAGCTCTTCTTAATTCTTAGAAGTTAGAAACTTAGAACGTTTGGCCTCCTCAGACTTCAACTCTTCTTATACATATTAACATATATATAAAACACGTCGAGTCGGTTCGGTCTTTGTCGGTGTGCAAATCTCAGCGCCGATGGCCGCACCGGTCCGACATCGGTACTAAAAATCCACCACCGACCACCATGCCAGAAACCTTTGGCAGAGCTCTGAGCGGGGCGAGGTGGTGCGGTCAGACCGGTTTTGTCGGTGCCGGTATATTCTTGAACAGGCCTATGCATATCTCTTCGGAGACATTTAAATTTTTGTTATGTGAATTTTGTCGCGCTCTATGTTTGTATAACTACATGCCTAATTTACCGCACATACACATTATGTTTATTATAATGTTCATAATTATGAATATGTTAAAAAAAATGGTATCTTAGTATGTATGATATCATTTCTTAATAGGATGCAAGCTGCATAATTAGGTAATGTATGCAACCAAGTTTTGGAGGAAATTGCAACAACGGCAGCCAATATCCATCCTCCAGCTAGAGTAAGTCAAGGTCCTACATAAGAGCCTTTTCTAAAGCAAAGGCCTCCATCTTTTAGTGGCACTACTGATCCATTAGAAGCAGAGAGTTGGGTTTTTAAGATGGAGAAGATTTTAAAATTCCTTGAATGCACAAATTCTCAAAAAGTGAACTGTGCTGCGTGTATGTTTGAAAGTCTTGCTGAGATATGGTGGAAGACTGAAGAGAGACTTTTATTAGAAGGGAAAGGTGGTAATGCCCAGACTTCCACCATATCTCAACAAGACTTTCAAACATATACGCAGAATAGTTCACTTTTTGAGAATTTGTGCATTCAAGGAATTTAAAAATCTTCTCCATCTTAAGATCTGCATCTAATGGATTAGCAGTGCCACTAAAAGAAGGAGGCCTTTGCTTTAGAAAAGCATTTTGTGTAGGACCTTGACATACTTCAATAGGAGGATGGATATTGGTTGCCCTTTGGGCAATTTCCTCCAACACTTGGTTGCATACATTACCTAATTCTGCAACTTGCATCCTATTAAGAAATGATATCATACATACTAAGATACCATTTTTTTAACATATTCATCATTATGAACATTATAATAAATATAACTTGTATGTGCGGTAAATTAGGCATGCAATTATACAAACGTAGAGCACAACAGAATTCTCATAACAAAAATTTAAATGTCTCTGAAGAGATATGCATTTACTAATTTACCCAAACTACCCTTTTTGACTTCTAAAAAAAACACGTCTCTCTAAAAGTATATAGAATCATATTTTATGCTCTAATACCACAAATTCCAGCTTCTAACAATCAAATTAGAGAATATAGAATGGAAACAAAAGCAAACAATTACACCATCAAAATAACCAAAACAAGATATAGTTTTATTTACTTACTCACAAACTTTAAAGCTGAAACTTTAGTGTTAAGCTTTTGATTTCTACTTTAGAGAGAGATATACATATTCAGTGAGAGAGATATAGTAATTATTTGCTAAAAGATAGAAGTAGGCTGTTGGTGTTAGAGAGAGAGAGGAGTGGCTGTTGGTGAGGTGAAGGATGGCCGAATCAAGCACAAGCAAAGAGGAAGAAGAACAAAGGAAATAAAAGGAATAAAGATACAAAGAAAAGGGGTTTTGATGCAGCATGGAGATAAGGGAGAAAGGATTGGTGGGGCACGTGTCCTACTAAGGGAAGAAAGGGTTATGAGTTATGGCTCACCCTTAACTTTTTAGAATTTAAGCTTACCACCCCTCCAAAAAACTAATATTCTAGATAGGCCCAATTAATAAAATAATTATGCATATGTACCCTTACCTTTTAAAAACTTCTTTCTTTATGATTAAAAATGGAGACTAATCTTTTGTAACATCAAAATATCAAAGCCTTAGCACTCAAAGTAATTAAGCTAATAATTAGTATATAAATCCATAAAATTAATCATGAATTAGGCTAGGATGTTACATTAAGTACCATTTTTGCATGCTTATTTGAAGGTTTGTCTTGAGTTTTGATTTTTGCGTTCTTGCTATTGTTGGAAAGCTCGTGCAAAGCACTTTTTGAAAGTCCCAACTTTTTGCAGTTTGGTGTAGTGTGCAAAAAGTTATTTATCTCTAAAGTTGGGTGGAACAAATGGGAAAAATTCTCAAAGTTGGTTTTTGTCATATTTGCACAAGTGATTTCTAACAATCCAGACATTGTCTTGAGAGGCATTTTTTCCAAGATGTAGATAATCATCTCTAGTTTAATAAAGTACCAAATTTTTTGAAATATTTTTTTCATGAGCAATGAGAAATTTGTGTGCAAAGTTGATACAAAAACTTGATTTTGGACGTTTTTTATTGGTTTCCTATGATTTGTCATATTTTTACGAACATAATTTTTGGCCTTTTCGACCTCCGTTTCGTTTAAATGTGATGTCGTTGAAAAGCTTGTGATGTCTACTTTCTAAACATGTCAAATTTATGGTTCCAATTTCCAAATTTGAAAAACTAGATATGTTGGAAGTTAGAATGAAACTCATATTTTTGGCTCAAAAATCCCATTTTGGTATTTTCTTAAAAAAAAAATTATTCAAAGGGAGTTTTTGGCAATCCAAGCATACCAAATTAAAGTTTGTCATAAGAACTTTCCAACTACTCCTTATTCAAACCAAAGTCATTTGATCATAATTCAATTAAGATTAAACTATAATTAAACTTTAGGACACTTTGTCTCAAAAATGACCTAGTGTTTTATTATTATTATTATTTTTTATTATTTACTTTTTCATTGTTTTTGCTTTTGCTCCTTTTAAATCCTATCTTTGCTCGTAAGCTGTCATTTTAAAGAGAATTCAGTTATTTTCAATACGAGTTCAAATTTATCTCAATCATATTGTTGTAATTTTGCTTAAATTGTGCTCAAACTCGGTTAGCTATTGTCAAACTTGAAAAAGTGTTTGGAAATATAAATTTTGATGTAAAATGATGAAATTTGGAGGTTGGTGTGAATTTTTGGGTTTGTTTCATTGTTGATCAGCTAGGTGAAAGTTTGATCTACAAAGGACATTTTGGTCATTTTGACTATTAACTTGTAAATTTGACTAATTAGAAATTTAACTTGGATATCTTAAGTTAATTTTGACATTCCCTTAATCCCAAGGTCAATATTGTAAAATTTTTGAATATTTTAGGTCAACTTGGGAATTTTGCATGCACAGTAAGGTCGAATAAAATAAGATGGCGACAAACCTATCAGGTCAATAAATTAAACTTTTTTTGATCCATTTCACATGTTAAGGTTCTAACTTGACTGATTTTCCCAATGATCGAAAATCCCTTTATATATATGTGTGTATATATTTATTCATTCATTCATTTAAGTTTAGATGGATTAATGATTTTGGGTCCTATTTTGCCAAATCATAGTAAATGAGTTTATTGGATTATGTTTAAGAGTTTAGCTCCCCTACCGTTTTCTCCTATTTAAATATAGATGAAAGACACCTAGTAGACTAAGAATCCAAAGGCAAAAAAAGGCCCACCTCGTTCTCCATTAATTATTTCTTTCTCTCTTTCTCATTCTTTTTCAAAAAGAAAAAAAAAATTGCTTTTGTGATAACATGTATACATATTTAGAGGTTCATAAAAAAAAAAGTATACATATTTAGAGTTACAGAAGTGTCAAATAAGAACCACCATGGCTCATGCACTCTTAACATGATGGTCATTTCATAAGTACTAAGTTTTTGTGGGCCGGAAGAATAAGGCCACAAGGGCCACATTTAAATTATTTTAGAATAAAATTTCTACCATATATATTGTGGGGGGTAAAAGTGCTTGAATAAATGTTTGGGCTTTGGACCTGATTGGCTGGTATAAGTTTGCTTGGTCAGGATCTTTAGGCCCATCGGTCAGACCGCACTGTATTGGTCCGAGGAGTTGTCCGAGGAGGAGTATATCCTTGGACAGGCCCAGTAAGGACCTTGGGACTTGCTAAACAGCTTAGAGGTAGAATTCTGGAAGAACTAGTGGGTAAAAGTGTGGTCCAAACCCCCCTTTAGAAGCAGGAACGTGTGAGAAATATCTGAGGAAAAAGCTGCTACCACCACATTAAAGGCCTTGCATCTACTTCCCTGGCCACATTAATGGAGAAATGACCTCTGAACAGTAGAATTCAACTTTCCTACTATTATTTGAAGATTTCAAGAAGGTGGTGGATGGGACAAGTATCTAAGAGGAAGATTTATGTGACACGTGGACGAAACAGGGAAGAAGAAGAAGTATATAAGAAGACGAGAGAGGAAAGAAAGGGGGATCGGCTTCTTAGCTAAAAAAAGAACTAAGAATTGTAATATTTGGCATAGAAAAAGAAATACTATACAAATTGTCCTCGGTTTACATCCGAGGAGGTTTTTTCATCATATTCATTTGTCACTTGCATAGATTGCGGTATTCTAGTCTGTTGATCAACTTCCAACATCCCAAACTTAGGTTTCAAACTCATACTCTACAAATTTCATCAGATAATTTCTTTCAGTTCATCACTTGTTTTTGGGTCCGGGTACAAATTGTGCACTTGCATATATATATATATATATATATATATATATATATATATATATATATATATATATATATATATATATATATATAAATTTGACACCTCAACTCATCATGCATAAAGTGCTTGGGTTGCTTTTAGGGAAAATGAAAATCACCTGGGATTTTGTATAGTTTTTCTTTCTCTGTTAATTAAAATCAAATGGATTATCAACTAAGAGTAACTACATCAGTGGTTGTAAAAATTTGCAAAATACAAAAAGTGTTCAAATTTACACATTTTAACCCAAAAAATACTCAGATTAGTACATGTAAAAATGTGCAAATATACAAAACATGAACAGTAACTTTGCATATATATGCGCGGTTACTATTCATGTGCAAATAATTTTTTTATTCTTTTTTTCTCTCTCCCCTTCATCTTGCTCTGTCATCTGTCTTTTTCTCATGACAAAGAAAGAAAGAAAGAGGTGGGTGGGGTCATGTGGGCAGTGTTTTGTTTGATATAATAAAAAATTAAAGAAATATTATTATTTAAATTAAATAGATGATAGAATAGATAAACTGACGTAAATGTTTTGTAAAAGTGAGCCTGAGATTAAAAAAAAAGTACTTTTTTTTTTTGTGTGCAAAATAAACATGAATTTTGTACCGACCGATGCGATTGCCCTAACGGATCGATACAAAAATCAATGTTTATACCAAAAAAAAAAAAAAAAAAAAGAACCTCAAATTTATCCGTTTTTAGTAAACAGAGTCTATCTGAGGAGTAAAAGACAGCAGTTGTAGTCATAAACATAGCGAAACTGATGTACTACCTAATATAATGGTGACAATAACGTATTATAACGTAGCCTCTTTCAGATCGAAACTTCACTCTTTAAAACTAGATCTTCGCCTCTCTCTCTCTCTCTCCGATTTTTCTTTTTCAAGGTACGTTTCCGTTTCTGTATTTACCGCAATTCTGTGTAACTCATTTCATGTGTTTCTCTGTTTGGTTGCTGAGAAAACGGAGGAAAACAGTGGAAAAATGGATGTTGTGGAAATTGAAAAGGGATTCAAGGGAAAATTTTGATTCTTTCTCTCTCTTTCCTACATTTTTTTCTCAACAACCAGACAGAAACTTGGATTTCATTATCATTGTATCAGTTATTGGTTTTTTTTTTGGATATTTGCTGTTTTGCTTCAATTGCATCTTGAGCTTTATATATATATATGTGTGTATTTTAGAAGATCAGGCAATTAGTTGATGGAAGTGTAGAGCTTGCAATTGTAATTGTGTGAATTTTTGTAAATATGTGTTTTGAATTTAGAGTGAAGAAGATGAAGCTTAAGCCTTGTAATCAGTAACTAGAAGTGCTATAGGTCACAATTAAGCTGCATTTTGGTTTAGGAAAGACTATGATTTTAGGGTCTATGGGGTGAAGAGGAGGAAAGAGTTTTATAAATGAATTAGGTGATTTATAAAGTTTTATGGTCTTGATTTGTTCAGTCACCTTAACCAAAAAGGTGGACTTGGGGAAAAACATTTGGGTTGTAAAATTAGGTTGATGGTTTGAAAAATGAGTGTTACAATAGTTGGTTGTGGTGTAATTGTCTATAAGAAAAAGACAAATGACAGATGGAGAAGATATTCACTTGGGACTAAGTTGCATCATGTAATCGTTTTAAAGTGTATAAGTTTCCATTGAATTGAGAGTACATAGATACGGGCATAAAACATCTGTCATTTCCATTAGGAATAGGATTGAGAATTTGAAAGTATTCAATTCTAAAATTACTGTCTTTGCAAAAATTGTACTACAAAAATTAAGTGTAAAAGTTGAATAATTAAACTCAATTGCTATAGAATAAAACTGTAAAAGTCTCAGGCTATCTAAGTCAAGTGCACAGGTTTGATCTTGAGAGTGGCCACTCCTGCAAAAATGGTTAAAGGCTAGGTTATTGCCAAATGTTGCCAACCATGACCTTGCTTGGCATGACAAACTCTGACTGAGGAGTGAAGATCTTTTGTTCTTGCTAACAAATGGAAACCACAAATATTTATATAAAAAAAAAAAATGGAAACAACTGATATTTCCCACTTATAAGAAATTATTGGATTATCGAAATATCATTGAATTAAAACAATTTAAGAAAACGTATTCAAGCAAAATTATCGACTTCTAACATCAAGGAAACTAAAAAAACCCACTTGAACTTAAATGATTTTCCTACTGTTCGTTAGCCTCAAAGCTTGCTCTTTGTTAATTCTTTTTCTCATTTGCATCTTTTCAATGTGGCTGACCCTAACCAATTTGTTGAGGATCCATAGCTGATCCCAAAAATTTAGAATCAGGGCTTGTTGTTGTTGTTTCTCATCTACATCCTACAGATATTTTTGATCACCTGATGATAGAACATTTTATATTTATTAGTCTCTAGTAAAACAAAACTGCTGTGTTTAATGCTTTAATTTTCCCTTTGTTAACAGTTTCATGCTCTTGCTGGAAGATATTATTTACTTTATATTTGGTTGGCTTGTGAAAGTGAGAAACTCAACCTGATTAAGCTAAATGATTTTGTTAGGAATAGCTGGCTGGAGGTTTTTTTTCCCATTGGTTTTGAATATTGAATATTGAATATTGAAGATCAATAAATCTCATTTTAAAAATTTTTCTGCTTGCAGCCGTAACAGCTATAAACGTTAACAAGCTACAGAAATTCTAAATCGAAGTATAGTCTCCATGTTGCATTCATGTCATATTTGTTATTTTGAAAATTCATTCAGAAGAATCCTCAATTCTCTGTATCTTACTTTGCAGTAATGTGGAAGCGTGGAATCAAATCAAAGGCTTGGAATGGGCCTCAAAAGTATCGAATCACAATTTTACTGTCTGTTATTCTGATTCTTGTACTTTTAATATTGTTAGTTAATGATAATGGTAGAAAAAACATATCATCATCTGGACTTCTGAAGCAGAAATGGAATAGCTTTGAGTCTTTGGTGCAATTTAATCCAACAATGGAGGTTCAGAATGGGACAGAATTGATTTGGCAAATACCTGATACACCTAAGGCAGTTCTTTTTCTGGCACATGGGTGCAGTGGCAGAGCTGTTAACTTTTGGGACAGATCTTCTACCTGCCCTAATTGTGTTGGTTTGCCTGAAGAAAGGCTACTTGTCCTTCATGCTCTTTCTCAAAAGTTTGCTGTTCTTACCATATCAAGTGCAGGTAGATGCTGGACATTTGGGGAGGAGATGTTCATTGTTAAAGATATTATAAGGTGGTGGGTTGAGAAAAAAAAGCTTCAAAAGCTTCCTCTTGTGGCTTTGGGGGCCTCCTCTGGAGGGTACTTTGTTTCTGTTCTTGCCACTCAGTTGAAGTTCAGTAGTATTACACTTATGATTGCTGAAGGCAGATTTGATCAAATGGATATTACTGAGGATTATCCACCTACACTATTTGTGCACATGCCCAAAGATCAATTGAGGCAGCAGAAGATAGATGAAAATTTGGAAATTTTGAGAAATAAAGGTGTTGATGTCGCAGAGATTGAATGCATGGAGTTCCCCTTGTCTTCACACTTTTTAGCCGACAGAATTCCAGGTATTGATCAAACTGTTTCTGCTAAGTTGTTTGAACTTTTCCAAGAGAAGGGCTTCATTGATGAAAATGGATATATGAAAAATGATGGACGTGCTACACGTTGGAAACCAGCACTCAAGGAGAGTAATATCCATTTGCCAGATAAGCATTTAGCACAACACATCCAAGAGGAGTTGAATCTTGCATTTGCCTACCATGAAATGATTAGCTTACATTCTGACCAGATCTTTAAATGGTTTGAATCTCATATAAGCTGATCAGTACCTATATAGAGCCACATTTTCCTCGGCCTTTAAGATTTATATGGAATAAAGTCTGGCCAGAATCTGAAGCAATTTGGTTGTACAGCATATCACTAATTTTATCGGCAATCTCTCAAACGTGAATGAGAGTTGGAAAGTTTACCTGGTGAGACTGTTCTTCTGAATCAATTAGTATTTAAGTGAATCACATGAAGAAAAAGCTATGGCATTTCCCCAAATGTAGATGCCTTGCTAGAAACACGCACATTGAAGTGTTAGGTAAATTATGCTATCCATAGGAAGTAAAACAGTATTGAATGTAAATGCTTTATTATTCAACATGTTATGGAACTACAATAGTCTCTGTTGCTTTAATAGGATCTTGGCATGATTGCTCTGATTTAGGATACAATTTAAATTTCCATACTTGTCCAAACTAAAATCAATGTTGAACATGTAAATTGATGGGCAGGATTTTATTAGAATGGTGTAAAGAGATTCAATATCCAGTGTTGATTCAGTCATTTTTCTATGAAGAATATTCAGTAAGTGAACTAGATATGCTGACATCAATTCCTTGTTCTATGTGTGTTGAATTTGATGGATATATTTGCCTTGGACAATATTTTAAGTGGTACTATTATGGGTTGCAGCGCTGTGTCTGGTGGTGGGGAGGCTGTAGGAATTTTCATTTTTATCTTTTTTTTTTTTTGTTGCTTGTTGTAGCTGTGGGGTTCTGCTGTTGGATGATGGGGATAGAAAAAAGGTAGGTAGATAAAATAGTAAAATGACTTCCTAACAAAAATTTAGGTAGAACCTTTTAGCTCTTAGGACTTCTAGATTGACTAGTAAACTAAAAACCTAATAAAAACACTAACCTGGACTTGAAGAAACTAAAACCTAAGATACTTAGGATTTAAAAAAAAAAAAATTGTAGACATGTATAAATTTTTTAAATACCCTTAATTTGCAACAGTTGTTGAAATTATAGTTTTGCCCAACTGCAAAATTGACCATAATTTATTAAATAAACACCCAAATTAAAAAATGTTTTCCCCAAGACGTATATATCTAGAGCTTTAAAACCACATGACTATTACTTCAATTGAACATTACTTATAGGTCCCATAAAATAAGTCTTGAATAGGCGAATTTGCGAGTTAGAAGCAAATTAATCTTACATGGAGAATTTACAATTCATGCTTTGTGGGACTGTGGAGCTGCCCAAGATGTTTGGGCCAGCTGCTCTGTGCATCTCCAGAAGTGTTCCCATGGTCAAGAGGACATGCTTCAACTGGTGGAAGAGCTGATTTCTCCCCTTGAACCTTCGGAATTGGAGCTGTTTCTAGTACTGACATGGGTCATCTATCACCGACAAAATGCAGTGACTTGCGGAACTGAATTACAACAGTCACAGATTCTCAATGCTTGGGCTAGGGACATCCTTGAGGAGTTTCATTGTGTGCAACAATATAATTCAAGACCAGCTCTACAACAGTTGCTGTCTTGGTGGTTTTTTCCCAACACCAAATCTCCTTAAAATTTCGATGCTGCTATTTTCAAGGAGTCCAGAGCAACGGGTTTTGGTGTGATTGTTCGTGATGAGAAGGGAGAGGTTATGGCCTCCATCAGTGTGAGATAGTGAAGAGGCAGAGATCCTTGCCTGCAGAACAGACAACCATTTTTGCAATGAAAGGTGGCTTTTCACTTTTCAGAGCTTATAGTCGCAGGTGATAGTTTGTTTATTATGAGCTCATTATCTTCCTCAGGACCACACTCCTCCCGGCTGGGATGTATTCTTCATGAAATCCAATATATAGGGTCCGTTTAATTAGACGTTTTGGGAGATTAAAAGAGAGTTTTTAAAACCTAAGACTTTGTTTTGCAACCACAACTCCTCGTAGTTTATTTTTTTAATTTTTAATTTTTTTTAATATTTTTTTTTTATAACAAATGCTCATTTTAAACTCGAAACACAGTTTTCCAACCGCTTATACAAACAAATCCATAGTAGCAGGATTAAGAGTTTGTTAGTTTTCTTTGTATAAAGCACACTGGTAATTCAGTAAGCCACTCATAAGCAAGGCTTGCCAAACATATAGATCAAGATCTTGTTTGGATAGAAGACTCACCTCCACCAGCGATGGAGACTTTGTATTTCGATATTTCTGTTGGGCTATGTGGAGCCTAGTTTATATTTGATTCAGAGTATGACTCGAATTGATATAAAAGTGTTATGATTTTTAATGAGAGATTTTTTGAGGCTTAGTCCAAAGAGCAGAGACTTGGGCCAATAGCCCAAGCCAACCCTTTTTTGGCTCATTGTAAATAGCCTGTGTGGGATATAAATCGTTGTTTCAGATTAAGGTTTGGTTTATGTCATTAGAGCAAAAACATTGTACTACAACATCTTGTATTTTCCCTTGAGAATAGTAAATCACTGCAACTCTGTCGACGTAGACAAATTGCCATTCCGCGTAATTTCTTGTGTCTTGTGATTGTTTCATGTGTGTGTGTTATTTTTTCTATCTATTTTTTGCCTCTCACAAATATGAGATTTCGTGTATATTCCCTATAATTTCGTCCTTTAATTAATGAAAAAAAAAATCCAGGTGGCTGCATCAATATAACACATGTTTATCTATGCTATTGATACATCAAGAGTCAACCAAGCTTGCTTAGTAGTTAGTATATGTTGCAAACATAAATGGTTTTGATAAACTATCATTAATTCAAAAGCATAAGTTATTAGGAAATATTGAATTTAATCACTTATGCATTTATTCTAAGACTATTCTTCACTTGTGTGTCCAAATTCTCCCTTAATAAGTAGGCTCTAATGGATTTTTAACTTTTTAAATGGGAGGCAAAATAGAGATAGAGTTTGAACTTAGGACTATCGGCTCTACTACCATGATAAATTACCACTTATCCCTAAACTTAATGTATTAGGATACGGTAAATTTAATAATTTAACTATTTATGCTGACATTTTAACCAAGGTACCCATGAATTCAAACTGTTATGGGAATCTATGTGCCCTTTTATTGCTAAATCTTCGACAATAAAATAATTTTATTGTATTGTGTTGGGTTGTCAACCCAAGCTAAATCCTAGGTCCAAAATCCTGAGCCCAGTTGTACATCATGCTTAGGTGAGTTAGTTCAACTGTTTAAGCTGATCTTTGTATACAATATACATGATAGGTAGCTTATGCATTGTCCCAATGGAGATCCTCAGACTTCTGTCATCTAATCCAATATAAGATTTCTTTTAGTATCCATAGGAGCGGGCATGTGTTTTTCCATGTAGGTTGCTGCCTGTATTTATTCAAATATCATATCCATATTCCTCAAAAGTATTTTTCATTATAACAGTTGCAGCTTTGCCATGTTCTTTCAATTAAAAGGCAGATTTCTGGCACTTACGTATATGCATGTTAATTGTACCTTCAATATTTCAAACTTCATGTTGTTCATATGAGATAATGCCAACATGGCTAATCTATCTATATTTTAACTACTGATTTGTATTCACTTGTCAAAACTTTAAGAAAATTAACGTTCATGGTATGATCCAATCATCTCAACTAAAAGCCTCTTCACTCCATTCTATTATTATCCTGGTATGATCCAATCATCTCAACTCTGCACTTTGTTGGTCAAATGTTGGTTTTGAGGTTTGTTTAGATCAGGGTGAAAGCATTGCTTTCATGAAGTATATTCTTTAGCCCATAATAACAAGGGCAATACCTGGTTATTGTCTAACAATGCGAGGTTTTTGGAAGGGAATATCTGAATATGGTGTACATTTAGCAAAAGTAGCCACTCTCAAGAATTAGACCCATCCATTCCAGTTGCATTTGACATCCTAAACCTTCAGTATGTCAATTTTAGCCTTTTGTCTTCTAGAATTGAAAAAACAAATATTCGATTTGCATCCCATAGCTGCCTTTTATTTGCTTTAATGTTAAAGCTATATTTGAGGGGTGTACGTATGCATAAAATGTTGGATATTTTTATAAAAAATATCATATTTATTTTAATACTCATTTAAGTGAATTGAGGAAATCAATTATCCTTAATGTCAAATACGTTAATTGCTAAATTTTAAATTTTTAAATATAATTCAAAATTTGAATAGCTATTGTCAATGGTTTTAATTAAGAAATCTCTAAAAATTAATGTGAATTTTAATACCATATATTGCCAGCTTTTAATATACTTTCCTTTATAAACTTTTACTTTAAAATATTTCTTTTAATATATTTAATAGCAGTGTTATAGATAGAAAGCATCAGATATTGTACAACTATATATTTATATAATTTACCGTTGATAGGTTATAGCATTATATGTTGCTTTCTATTCTTGGTTGTAATTATGGTGTATAGTCAAGATTTCAAAGGATAGAATTATTTGATATCTAAATGACATGACAGCCACGTTAGGGGCTGTTATTTTGTTTTTAATGGCATCTTGACACTAAAAGACAAACTTGTTTTGTCTATTAACTTACCGCATCAAACAAACTTTGGAAAAAAAAGTTTTGACCGGGCTATATATATAAAAGAAGCTATTAATCAGACATTGATTTCAATAATTTTATGACCATTTAAAGTTTTAAAGATAGTAGATGTTTTTATTTTTTGGCTAAATACAAGCAACATATCTGGCTATATATATATATATGGAAAGAAATAAAGTTTCAAACACACATTTTTATTTTTGAATTAAAAAGGTGCAAACTTTTCAAAAAACAACTTTTTTTTTTTCTTTCTAAACACTTACCATCTATTACTTCTTACTACTCACAAAAATATTTTATCTTTTATAAAATTTTCTGGGAAAAGAAAGTACTATAGAGAGCTTATATCCTATTAGTAGTGTAGGCTCGCAAGGATAATTAGCAAAAGTGGCTGAGCTGCTGTATCCTAAGGACAACGTGCAGAAGCTATTTGTCTAACTACATCGGATATACTGTAAACGGCACGATTTGTCTCAAGACAGTGACTTGGTCTACTCCTCATCTCTGCCACCTATTTTTGGTAAAATCAAATCGTGTAATTTTTAAGAAAAATTCAAGTATTATCTCTCTTTTATTTCCAACATAAAGTTGCTGGGCTCCCCAGCAAATTGTTAATACCGGAAGCTATACAGAACCTTATAATCAGCTTGATTAGAAGGTTGAGATCATATAGTTTATTGATTCTTTGAGTTACAGATCATGCTTGCTCTATTTAAAAACTAAGTCAAGAACATAAATCAAGATTTACATTTGTATGCATGAAATTTCAGCAATCAATTGGAATTGGTTTAGGTTTTATTGTAAAAACAGATGAAGATTGAACACTTTTGTGGATTCTTTCATGATGACAGAAGAATCTCCCTTTTTTTTATTTTCAGTAATGTTTTCCTTGAAGTATTTTAGAAAGTCCTGAAATTTTGTGTGATATTGACTATCAGTTATATCAGTAGGATTCTGATTGAATTTGAAAAAATTTGAATTTGACAGCTTCGCACCACCTTTCTGTTCTTTACCGACCACAACAGGGTACAGTTGGGAATTAATGTCATACTTAGTACACTACGGCCTAGGTGCATAATACATATTGACCAAACACGGTATGGCTTTGTAAAGGACATCTCTTATTTATTATTGATGTTATGCTTTAATAGAATTTGCTACATCAAGGTTAGGAATTCTCATGCTCCTCTGGTGGTGGTTGTGTCCCATTAAAATATTCCTCAATATACCCATGCGATTCTCATAACTTGCGTTCCAGCTCTCTGATCTTTTGGCTTTATCTCTTGATTATAAGTACAGATCAAGTATTTTATTCAATTAACTTCCATTCAGCTGATTTTTCTGGATACCAACTTGAGGGTTCCACTTGCCAAATTTCCCATTATATTTGCAAGTAGACTTCATATCTGTTGATGTGAAATAATGTTTTTCAGATTATAACTAGCTTGCTGCCATTTTATTTTTGCTGCACCTAGAAAGCATTTAGTGCCACTGAATCATGGTCTTCCATCAAATTAGCCCTCTTCCCCACCACCTCCCCCACATTAAAACAAATAAAAAAAGAGAGAAGAGGGTTGTAGGTGTGAGAGAGGAGTGGCTATTGATGAGGTGAAGGATGGCCGAATCAAGCACAAGCAAAGAGGAAGAAGAACAAAGGAAATAAAAAGAATAAAGAAACAAAGAAAAGGGGGTCTGATGCAGCAAGGAGATAAGGGAGAAAGGATTGGTGGGGGCACGTGTCCTACAAAGGGAAGAAAAGGCTATAATTCACCCTTAACTTTTTAGAATTTACACTTGCCACCCCTCCAAAAACAAATATTCTAGATAGGCTCAATTAATAAAATAATTATGCGTCTTTTAGTCTTTACAAAACTGCATCCTGTTTTGATGTAAGTTTTCTTTGTTGCTAGTGAAGGTTTGGGCTTTCAAACTTCTCTTAGGCTGAGAAAGAGCCGGACCCTTCCTCGTGAAGGCTATCAGTCCCTGCTAACTACCATTTGGTTGCTTCAGGCTAATGGGTTTTTCTTGAAGAGATTTTGGGAAACACTTTATCGCATTCCTTAGTCTTATGGAGGATTACGGTGGGATGGACAAAGATGTCTCTGCAGGGACAGGAGGAGGACAAGTTTGACCTCCGATCTGATATGGGGTCAAAAGAATTCATCCTGGTTGCAAAGTTTCACACTAAACGGGTCCTCAACGTTGATGCCGTGGCTCGAAATTTCTCTCAACTTTGGCGAACTCGGGAGGGATTTAAGATTAAGGACCAAGGTAACCATATTGTTCTCTTTATTTTCGAAAACAAGTTTGATTGTGACAGAATTTTTTCTTCTCAACCTTGGAGTTTCGACAAGTTCTTAGCATTTCAGAGATACGATAATAGCACTCACGTTAGAAATCTAGATTATGAGCAAGTTCCTTTCTGGGTGCAAATATATGATATCCCGGTTAGTTTTATGAACAAAACGGTGGCTGAAGGACTATGTTCAGGTATAGGCGAAGTTTGCCCTTCTGATTTTTCAGTTATGGAAGGTGGTGATCATGTGCGAGTGCGTGTTATACTGGACATTTCGAAGCCTCTATGCCATAGACATAAAATTACTTTGGAAGGGGGAAACACGGGATGGGTCTCCTTTAAATACAAAAGGTTGCCAAGTATTTATTATTGGTGTGGATGTTTAACCCATGGTGACAAAGACTACGACCTATGGATTAACAGTGAAGGCTCGCTCAAATGGAGGATCGGAATTTCGGGGCGTGGCTGCGAGCTCCTTTATCAAATCAAATAAGAAAATCCACCATTGTAGTCCCGGGCTTCTACCAACATAAGAAAGAATCAAAGGTTCCAAAGGATACAGGAAGTGAATTTTTTTTTTCTAAAGCTCAAAAAGCATCCTCGCAAGTGACTGGAGGTCCGATGAAACCTCTGGAAGTGCTGACCTCGGATTCTCTACCCCCCAATATTTCAAAACCGGTTGCATATCCTATTGTTAGGAAGCTGGAAGATCTCCCGCCAGGTTTTGGGGATCAGTACAAATGAAAAGGAACTTTGGGCATACTTTGTATAACTCTGACTCAGAAGGGGAAAAAGGTGATGTGATGGTAGATGTTGATGGAAACTTGGAGTTGTTACCAATAAAGGAGTCTGCCACTTCAGCTCTGCCGGGGACAATGAAGGAAATGCACTAGAGAGTCCAACTCAGCCCTCAATCACATGCAAGGTCCCATTACCCTCCACCAGGTTAGACAAACTCCCTCTAGTTGACCTTTCAAATACTTTAGATTATCCCATGTGCACCCTTATTCCACCTAAGCGCTCTTGGACATGCATTAACCGTATTTCTACTGAACCTGAGGAAAAATTAAAGGTTTTCATAGGGAGAAAAAGGGCTTCACTGCCTAAGAAAAACCAGAAAGGTCTATCAAAAAAAAAAAATTTTGGTTTCTCTGTCTGATAAAGAAAATGCAGTTACATTGGTGGAGGCTGGTTCCCAGCCCCGCTAGGATCAATGAATCTCATTTGTTGGAACTGTCGGGGGCTTGGGAATCGGCAGACAGTTCAGGAGCTTGGAGAATTAGTCCGGGCACAAGATCCCTCAGTCGTGTTCTTAGCCGAAACATGGTTGGAAGAAGCTAGGCTAAATAACATTCGGGACTCTTTTCAGTTTGGTCATGTCCATGGAGTTTCAAGAATTACTCGTGGGGGTGGCCTAGCTCTCTTTTGGAAGAAGGGTTTTAATTTAGATGTGGAATTTTCATCTCAGAATCATATTGATGTGGTGATTAATAAAGGAAAGGATAACTCTTGGCGTTTCACAGGAATTTATGGAGCCCCAGAAACTCATTTGCGATTGGAAACTTGGGATTTGATTCGGGGGTTGCATAGACATAGTTCTCTGCCTTGGCTGTGTGGTGGCAACTTTAACGAAATTTTAAAATCTCAAGAAAAGAATGGGGGCAGACTCAGACCCTATGGTCAGATAGAGCAATTTTGAGAAGTGTTGGACGAGTGTAATTTATTGGACCTTGGCTTCTCTGGAAACAAATTTACTTGGTCAAGGTCTTATCCAAATGGAGGTATGGTGTGGGAAAGGTTAGACCGGGTTGTGTGCACGATGGAATGGTACGATTTATTTTCGGCAACGTGTGTGCAAACTTTGACCTGTGTGTCTTTGGATCATAGTCCAATTTGTATTTGCTTTGAGGGGATTGAAGTTGAAACCTTGAGACCTTGGCGCTTTGAACAGATGTGGCTAGAGGATTCAGGATGTAGGGACACAGTGGTGCAGTCATGGGGTAGATCCGTTGGGGGCTCTCCCATGGAAGTTGTTATAAAAAAATTGGAGGCTTGTCAAAAGAACCTCTTGCAATGGAGTAAGAACTCTTTCTGCCATGTGAGACGAGAGATTGTTAAAAAAAAGAAGATGCTAAAAGTGGCTGAAAGTGATGCAACCCAGGGAAGAAGAGTGGATCAGTTTCTCAAGCTTAAATCATAAATTGTTGATCTCCTTTGCCTTGACGAAAAATGTGGCAGCAGCAAAGTAAAGAGCATTGGATGATTTCGGGGGATTGTAACTCCAAATTTTTTCACACAAAAGCCTCACAACGCTTTTGTCGGAATAGAATTGTTGAGCTCCGAAATTCAGAGGGGGTGCTGGTTTCGGGTGAAGAAAACATCTCATTCATGGTTCGGGATTATTATAAAAATTTGTTCCTCTCCTCAAGGCCGGCAGAAGTGGATGAAGTGGTTCAATCCATAAAATCTGTAATTACTGAAGATATGAATAAAGGTCTGACCAGCCCTTTTTCTCGAGAGGAAATTGAGTGTGCTTTGAATCAAATGGCTCCCCTTAAAGCCCCCGGTCCCGACAGGATGCCTCCCATTTTCTTTCAGAAATTTTGAAGTGAAATAGGCGATGATGTAGTCGAGGCAGTGTTGTTTTGTTTAAATTTCGGCAGCTTAATTTCAGGTCTGAATCACACTTTCATCTCTCTTATTCCTAAAGCTAAAAATCCTGAACATGTCACTGAATTTCGTCCCATTGCACTTTGTAATACTTTATATAAGCTTGTGCCTAATGTGTTGGCAAATAGGTTGAAAGCAGTCCTTCCTCATATTATCTCCGAATCTCAGAGTGCCTTCCAATCTGATAAGGCAATCTCTGATAATATCTTAGTGGCCTTTGAGACTCTCCATCATATGAAACGTAAGAAAGGGGGTAAAGTGGGGCACTTAGCTCTGAAGTTGAACATGAGTAAAGCATACGTCAGATTAGAGTGGGTGTTCCTTAAAGAGGTTATGGAGAAAATGGGTTTTCATAGGAGGTGGGTTGGTTGGATTATGGAGTGCGTTCAATCAGTGACCTACTCAGTTTTGATAAATGGTGAGCCTTCAGATCCCTTTACCCCAACTAGAGGCATCTGTCAGGGGGACCCCCTCTCCCTTTACCTCTTCCTTCTTTGCTTGGAAGGTTTAAATGGCCTCTTTGAGTAGGTGGTGGCAGCAAAGTTTCTTGAGGGTTTCTCTCTTTGCAAATACGGGCCAAAAATTTCCCATCTTGTGTTTGCCGATGATAGTCTCCTCTTTTGTCGTGCTAGAGTTGGTGATGTGTCAAAAATTTTGGAGATCCTTGGGAAGTATGAGAGAGCATCGGGATCGAAAATAAATACAAACAAAACCACAATTTTCTTTGGAGGTAATGTGACGGTTTCAGCCAAGGAACAAGTACAAAGTCTCTTGGGTGTTCCGGAAATTAAGGAATATGAGAAATATTTGGGTTTGCCGACAGTAGTGGGAAGACATAAAAAAACGAGTTTTAATTATATTAAAGATCGAGTTTGGGGAAAATTGCAGGGATGGAAGGAAAAACTCTTATCTCAAGCCGGAAAGGAGGTTATACTTAAAGCCGTGGTCCAAGCTATCTCGACCTTTGCTATGAGTTGTTTTCGCCTTCCAATTGGCCTTTGTCAAGACATTGAGATGCTTGCATGTAGGTTTTGGTGGGGTCAAAAGGGGGAGTGTCGAAAAATACATTGGAAGAAGTGGGAAGTGTTAACCAAACCCAAGGAAGAGGGTGGCATAGGTTTCAAAGACTTAGGTATGTTCAATGAGGCTTTACTCGCAAAACAAGTGTGGAGGTTGGTTCATGATAGGCATTCTTTGTTTTATAAGGTTTTCAAAGCAAAGTATTTCCCTCATGGGTCCATTTTTGAAGCTACTACTTATTCCGGATCTTATGCTTGGAAAAGCATTCTAAAATCTAGGCATCTAATTGTAACAAGTGCCAGATGGAGAGCAGGAGATGGTTAACTCATTAGACTTTTCATTGATAAGTGGTTGCCAAATGGGGATGGAGTTATTTCTTCCTCCATGGGTGAGCTTCATCCTGAGGCCACAGTTTTCGAGCTCATTAATCGGACAATGAGGTGGTGGAATATCTAGTTGATTGACCGCTGCTTCCATCCACCTGATGCAGCCCGGATTAATGCACTTCCACTTTGCTTGACTCCTCAGCCCAACGTGCTATTTTGGCCTCTGGAAAAATCTGGAAAATACTTGGTGAAAACGAGCTATAGATTGTTGTGTGCTGCCCAGGATTCCGCTGAAAATCTGCCCCAAGTCAGCACTGAAGAAGAGGGATTCTGGAAAAAGCTATGGAAAATCAAAGTCCCAGGAAAAATTAGACACTTTCTTTGGAGGGCTTGCACAAATTCCCTAGCTACAAAAGAGAATTTGATGAAGCGTAAAATCCTGACTGATGCTTCTTGTTCTCACTGCGCTGCTGCTTCTGAAGACACCCTCCATTCATTATGGAGTTGTAGTGGCCTTAATGAGGTGTGGGAGAAGGACTTTGGTTGGATGCACAAGTCTGGGGTGTCCTTTCCAACCTTTAGGGAGTTGACTGAGCTAGTTTTCACCAAGCCTGAAACAGTGGCTTTGTTTGCCACAACTGCCTGGTCTGTGTGGTATCATAGAAACAAGATCAGACTGAATGAACATACACGGCCATTGGGTCAGATAGCTGGCTTTGCGCGCGACTACCTTCGTGATTTTAAATCCCTGACCCATTGCTCCACCACAGTTCGGACTGCTGCTCCCAAAAGTTGGTGCCCGCCTGCTGGGGATGTTTGGAAAATTAACTTTGATGGGGCAATGTTTGGGGAATCTGATGAAGTTGGTGTTGGGGTGATTGTACTCAATTCCAATGGCGAGGTCAAGGCGACTATGGCGGAGAAGATCAAAAAGCCTCCCTCTGTGGAAGCACTGGAGCTGCTGGCTGCCAGACGTGCTGCTCTCTTTTCCCTTGAACTTGGTCTTGACATGGTGATCTTTGAAGGGGACTCAGAGCAGGTAATGAAAGCCCTCAAATGGGGTGGTTGGGATCTTGTCTCGGATGGTCATCTTATTCGAGATATCTTATGCATTGTAAACTCCTTTGTGAGTACTTCTTTCTCTCATATATGTAGGCAGGGTAACGCGGCAACTCATGCCTTGGCCCAGAGAGCTAGACTTTGTTTTCCTATTTTAGTTTGGTTGGATTCTTATCCAATGGATATTTCATCTTTTGTATTAGCTGATTTTAAGCCTTAATTTTATAGAAGTTACCGGTTTCTTTCTCAAAAAAAAAAAAAAAATTATATATATGTACCCTTACCTTTTAAAAACTTCTTTCTATATCATTAAAAATAGAGCCTAATCTTTTATAACATCAAAATATCAAAGTGGGATATTCTATGTCTACCAAAATCAAAAGGGGGTCTTGGTTTTCGGGAGTTGGGTAAGTTTAATGAAGCCATGTTAGCTAAGCAAGTTTGGAGATTGGTCCATGATACGGAGTCCTTATTTTATATGGTGTTCAAGACAAAATATTTCCCTACGGGTTCCATATTTGATGCCAAGGTGGGTTCAGGGTCGTATGCTTGGAGGGGAATTCTCAAAGCTCATAAAGTGATTTTGTTAGGTGCTCGATGGAGGATAGGCGATGGGTCCTCGGTAAAGATTTTTAAAGATTCCTAGCTCCTTGGTACCCACTCAGGTAGAGTTCTTTCCCCTGTTTTTGTTTTGTCAGAAGAAGCCATGGTGGACTAGCTGATTGATCATGACTCTCGGTGGTGGAACACAAATTTGGCGGACTCGATTTTCAGACCCTCTGAAGCGCAACTAATTAAATCCATTCCGGTTTGCCATTTTGCTTAGAAGGATTTTTTGTTTTGGCCTCCATCTCAGACTGGTATGTATTAGGTTTGTACAAGTTACCATTTGCTATGTGATTTGCAAGAAAATGAGTTGGCTTCATCTTCGGATATAGCTGGACAGAATAAGTTTTGGAATAGCCTTTGGAAGTTAACTATTCCAAATAAGGTGAAATTTTTCCTTTGGTGTGCTTGTACAAATTCCATCCCAACTATGCTTAATCTACATAAGCGGAAAATTGTTCCTTCCTCGGTTTGTTGTAACTGTCATGTAGGGGAGGAATCAGTTCTTCATGTTCTCTGGTCTTGTGAGGCTATCTGTTCTGTGTGGGGTTCTTGTTTCCCGACTTTACCTTCTGAATTTTCCAGGGTCAAGTCGTTTAGGGGCCTGATTGAGCTAGTGTTTTGTTCCTCGCTGAACTCTGAGGTTTTTACGATGACTTGCTAGACTCAATGGAATCACCGGAATAAGTTGAGGATTGGAGAGGTGGTATGGCCGCTGAATAAGGTTGCTAGTGTGGCGCGTCGTCATCTGCAGGAGTTTCAGCAGGTCAGGCGTTGTCCTAGCAAGAAAATTCGTGCACAAAGACCTCAATGGAAGCCTCCTGATGCGGGTTTTGTGAAGGCGAACTTTGACGAGGCAATTTTTGAGGATTTAAGAGCAACGGGTATTGGAGTGGCTGTTCGGAATGAGCATGGCAAGGTGGTTGCAGCTTTGGCAGAGCAAGTTCCCATTCCTGATTCTGTTTTTACTCTTGAAACTTTGGCAGCTAGGCGTGCAGTTCTGTTTGTTCGGGAACTTGGTCTTCGCAATGTTGTCTTTAAGGGTGACTCGAAGTCTTCCATTCAAGCTATTAGTAATAGACTTCTTTTACATTCGTCTTGTGGTCATATTATTCATGACATTTTAATGTTTGCTAGTTCTTTTCAGAGCTTTTCTTTCTCTCATGTGTATAGGCAAGGTAACGCTTTAGCTGATGCCTTGGCTAAGAGAGCTAGGTTGTCTAGTCCTGTAGTGGTTTGGTTGGAGTCTGTTCCTCCGTATCTGTATAACTACTATTTGTTGGACTTTTTCATTTTTAATTAAGTAGCCTTATTGGCTGGTTTCTCAAAAAAAAAAAAGAAAGGTAATTAAGCTAATAATAAGTATATAAATCTATAAAATTAATCATGAATTAGGCTGGGATTGTACATAAAGTACCATCTTTGCATGCTTATTTGAATGTTTGTCTTGAGTTTTGATTTTTGTGTTCTGGCTATTGTTGGAAAGCTCGTGCAAAGCACCTTTTGAAAGTCCCAACTATTTGCAGTTTGGCGTAGTGTGCCAAAAGTTATGCATCTCTAAAGTTGGGTGGAACAAATGGGAAAAATTCTCAAAGTTGGTTTTGTCGTATTTGCACAAGTGATTTCTAACAATCCAAACATTGTCTTGAGATACATTTTTTCCAAGATGTAGATAATCATCTCTAGTTTAAGAAAGTACCAAATTTTTTAAATGTTTTTTTTAATGAGCAATAAGAAATTTGTGTGCAAAGTTGATACAAAAACCTGATTTTGGACTTTCTTTTTATTGGTTTCCCATGATTTGTCATATTTTTACGAACATAATTTTTGGCCTTTTTTTTACCTCTGTTTGGTTTGTGATGTTGTTGAAAAGCTTGTGATGTCTACTTTCTAAACATGTCAAATTTATCGTTCCAATTTTCAAATTTGACTGATTTTCCCAATGATCGAAAATCCCTTTATATATATATATATATATATATATATATATATATATATATATATATATTCATTCATTCATTTACGTTTAGATGGATTAATGATTTTGGGTCCTATTTTGGCAAATCATAGTAAACGAGTTTATTGAATTATGTTTAAGAGTTTGGCTCCCCTATCGTTTTCTCCTATTTAAATATAGATGAAAGACACCTGATAGACTAAGAATCCAGAGGCAGAAAAAGGCCCACCTCATTCTCTACTAATTTTTTTTCTCTCTCTTTCAAATTCTTTTTCAAAAAGAAAACAATTTTGCTTTTGTGATAACATGTATTCATATTTAGAGGTTCATAAAAAAAAAAAAAGTACACATATTAGAGTTACATATGTGTCAAATAATAACCACCACGACTCATGCACCCTTAGGATGATGGTCATTTCATAAGTACTAAATTTTTGTGGGCTGAAAGAATAAGGCTGCAAGGGCTACACTTAAATTAAGTTAGAATAAAATTTCTATTATATATATATATATATATATATATATATATATATATATATATATATAAATTTGACACTTCAACTCATCATGCATAAAGTGCTTGGGTTGTTTTTAGGGAAAATGAAAGTCACTTGAGATTTTGTATAGTTTTTCTTTCCCTAATAATTAAAATCAAATGAATTATTAACTAACTGAATGTAAATTATGCTATCCATGGGAAGTAAAACAGTATTGAATGTAAATGCTTTATTATTCAATATGTTATGGAACTACAATAGTCTCTATTGCTTTAATAGGATCTTGGCATGATTGCTCTGATTTAGGAGGATACAATTTAAATTTCCATACTTGTCCAAATTAAAAATCCATGTTGAACATGTAAATTGATGGGCAGGATTTTATTAGAATGGTGTAAAGAGATTCAATATCCAGTGTTGAATCAGTCATTTTTCTATGAAGAATATTCAGTAAGTGAACTAGATATGCTGACATCAATTCCTTGTTCTATGTGTGTTGAATTTGATGGATATATTTGCCTTGGACAATATTTTAAGTGGTACTATTTTGGGTTGCAGCACTGTGTCTGGTGGTGGTTTGGGAGGCTGTGAGAATTTTCATTTTTATCTTTTTCTTTTTGTTGCTTGTTGTAGCTGTGGGTTTCTGCTGTTGGATGATGGGGATAGAAAAAAGGTAGGTAGATAAAATAGTAAAATAGCTTCCTAACAAAAATTTAGGTAGAACCTTTTAGCTCTTAGGACTTCTAATTTAACTAGTAAACTAAAAACCTAATAAAAAAACTAACCTGGACTTAAAAGAAACTAAAACCTAAGATACTTAGGATCTTAAAAAAATTGTAGACATATAAATTTTTTAAATACCCTTAATTGGCAACAGTTGTTGAAATTATAGTTTTGCCCGACTACAAAATTGACCATAATTTATTAAATAAAAACCCAAATTAAAAAATGTTTTCCCTAAGACGCATATAACTAGACCTTTAAAACCACATGACTCTTACTTCAATTGAACATTACTTATCGGTCCCATAAAATAAGTCTTCAATAGGTGAATTTGCGAATTAGAAGCAAATTAATCTTCCATGGAGAATTTACAAATTCATGCTTTGTGGGACAGAGCTGCCCAAGATGAAGTGTTCCCATGGTCAAGAGGACATGCTTCAACTGGTGGAAGAGCTGATTACTCCCCTTGAACCTTCGGAATTGGAGTTGTTTCTAGTACTGACATGGGTCATCTATGACCGACAAAATGCAGTGACTTGCGGAACTGAATTACAACAGCCAGACTTTCAATGCTTGGGCTAGGGACATATCCTTGAGGAGCTTCATTGTGTGCAACAATATAATTCAAGACCAGCTCTACAACAGTTGTTGTCTTGGTGGTTTCCCCCAACACCAAATCTCCTTAAAATTTCGATGCTGCTATTTTCAAGGAGTCCAGAGCAACGGGGTTTGGTGTGATTGTTCGTGATGAGAAGGGAGAGGTTATGGCCTCCATCAGTGTGAGATAGTGAAGAGGCAAATTGTTAATACCGGAGGTTATACAGAACCTTATAATCAGCTTGATTAGAAAGTTGAGATCATATAGTTTATTGATTCTTTGAGTAACAGATCATGCTTACTCTATTTAAAAACTAAGTCAAGAACATAAATCAAGATTTACATTTGTATGCATGAAATTTCAGCAATCAATTGGAACTGGTTTAGGTCTTATTGTAAAAACAAATGAAGATTGAACACTTCCGTGGATTCTTTCATGATGACAGAAGAATCTCCCTTTTTTTTTTTTTTTTTTCAGTAATGTTTTCCTTGAAGTATTTTAGTAAGTTCTGAAATTTGTGTGATAATGACTATCAGTTATATCAGTAGGATTCTGATTGAATTTGAAAAAAAATTGAATTTGACAGCTTCACACCACCTTCCTTTCTTTACCAACCACAACAGGGTACAGTTGGGAATTAATGTCATACTTAGTACACTAGGGCCTAGGTACATAATACATATTGACCAAACATGGTATGGCTTTGTAAAGGACATCTCTTATTTATTATTGATGTTATGCTTTAATAGAATTTGCTACATCAAGGTTAGGAATTCTCATGCTCCTCTGTGGTGGTTGTGTCCCATTAAAATATTCCTCAATATACCCATGCGATTCTCATAACTTGCGTTCCAGCTCTCTGTTCTTTTGGCTTTCTCTCTTGATTATAAGTAAATATCAAGTATTTTATTCAATTAACTTCCATTCAGCTGATTTTTCTGGATACCAACTTGAGGGTTCCACTCGCCAAATTTTCATATCTGTTGATGTGAAATAATGTTTTTCAGATTATAACTAGTTTGCTGCTATTTTATTTTTGCTGCACCTAGAAAGCATTTAGTGCCACTGAATCATGGTTTTCCATCAAATTAGCCCTCTTCCTCACCACCTCCCCCACATTAAAAGAAATGAAAAAGCAAAAAGGAAATGAAAAAGAACTAGAATCATGGTCTCAATCTAGATCTAATGAAGCATTGCATTAGCCATTAGAAGAATTCCAATCTGGGACCACTCTATATTTGAAGAAATTGTAAATGTGTCATTCCATTATTACGAGATATTTCCTTTCTTTTGTTGTCTTGTTAGTTTGGTTGATATGCATTTATTGTTATGTTAAATTACCTCATCTGTTCTCTGTAGATATGTCAGATGTGTTGTGATGGGAAACTATTTTGATCTACGCATGCATTTTATTTATATTTAACAAAAGATTGAGGATCTATAAACTGTTATGGTTTAATTTGGAGTTCTTTTTAACACATGACCAGTAGTGAAATTAATCTTTTCACTTCAATCGTATTGTTTGCTTGCTAATGGTTCTATTTTGGTAAAGATGTCTATAGCAGGGAACCAATTTATCTACCCTTCTTTGAGTTGTTCAAATTTGTTTCTGTTGGCGTAGAGAATTTTGTTCATGGTTGGTTTTTATATATATAACAGTAGAGAAAAACAGAGAAATTATCCACATTATTATTGTTATAAGAAAAGTCCTGAATCATCATCGAATTGAAATTATTAGCACATTGTATATATGAATTGGGTTCACATCATACAACCTCCATTCAAAAGATTCAAACTGTTGTTGGGACCCTTCATTAGATAGCTCTAATATCCATAAACTGCTGCAAGCCTATATTAGAGTTCAGTGAGATGTTAATGAAGCAAAATTATTACATTCTTGCATCTTATAGCTGAAATCCTATCTTCATTTGAAGGATATTAAAATCTTTTATGCTAATTTAATCATCTTTGCATAACTAGTAGCATTGTGCCGCTGGAAATCAAAACCCCCCACCTTCTGTTCTCTGCCTTCCCTCACCCACCAAATGGTGGGAGTTGTAGTTATAAATAAGATGGATATTTTGACAGATAAAGGCTTGTATTTTCATTTTGTAAGTTCTTTGTTATGTTATGTTCCTCACATCTTTATTGAAGGAGAATTTACTGTTTATTTACAGTCAAGATATAATGAACGTTGTCTTAAAACCGTGGAAATTATGAATAAGGATATGGAGACCAGAACCTACTGAATTCTAAGCTGACACATGAGTTATGTGGTAACTATTTTATGATTTAATAACGCTAAGATATTTAGTTTTGCTAGCACCGTATAGCATTAGTGACCTGAATCTTAGGACTTTCTTATCCCCAAGCTGCTTAGAGAACTTGAATGGGTAATTAATGGCTTTCCTAATGCTGTTTTAGATGCTAATGCATACCTATGCCTGAGTCTAAATTTTCCTTTTAGCTGTCATCATAGAGATACTCCCTTCAGTGTATTTATCATGCCACTATGCTGCCATTGCTTTGGATATCAGCTAAGATGGCTCTGTGTAGTTTTGAAAAAGAATGTTGTAAATATTGGTCTTTTGAAAAGTGGACACTGCTTTTATGAGAAATGTGCTTGTCATGCTAGCACTTGTAATGCATGCACTTCATGTATGACACCACAGCTACATCTATTTTTTTTTTTTTTTAAATTATTTTGCAAAAGAAATGCTTTAGTTTCCTGTTGATTTAGCAGCCTGAAGCGTGGTGTGATTTGCAAAAAATTAAATTGCTCCCCAAATTTGAATTTAAGGGCTGTTTGGCAGCTCAATTATAACACATTTTAAATAACTTTACACACATTTCAACAAACTTTTTCACCCACACATATATTAAAAACACTCAAACAATATTACTTACACTAACTTACCGGTTTATAGGTGAGACTAGTGACTTTGATGGGCTATATATAGAGAGACACACACTCAGAGTTCTAGTTCAATGAAAATATTAAATTCAAACTAAAACTTGAATTTATTTATAACTAAGAAAACATAAGCTGAGCATAAAAATTGTTCACATGGTATCCATCTTAACATGCTATGACATCACAGATATAATAAGATACTTAGAAGACACAAATCCTAAATAAAACCACACTGCTAGAGTCTTAAGATAAAATGCTTTCACAAACTGATGAATCAAATACTTCTAGTCTCTGGGCTTGAGTTTGCCCTCGTTTGCCTGCTTGAAAAGATGAGCCTGAGCTGCTGCGGCCTTGTTTGAGCTGAGTGCTGCCACAAAACTATCCCTGACCTGCTTTGTTGTGAAAGGGAATCTATTGTTCACCATGGAGTTGAGCAAGGAAGCAGTCCCTTCTCTATATAGTGCCCCAAGCCCATCAGTTCTTGTGTTGGAAAGTGCTTGCTGCAAGCTGAGGTGTGCTCCAAACCCTGGAACGCTAGTCACACCAAATGCATTGCCCATAGTTCCCCACCAGCCTAACAGACCCCAGATAATTCCTGGGTGAGTCCTCCAGTAACTGCAAATCAACAAATATCCACGGCATTGTTAACCTAGTGACCATTAGTATATTTCGTGTATATTCGTGCAGGTACTAAATATAGTAACTTACGTGCAAGTACCAATGATGGGTGAATTAGGATCAGGGAGGTATGGAGGTGTAGGTACGAGGGGGCTTGGTGGGGTGGTGGTGACTGGCGGGGTTTCGATGATTGGTGTTGGGGGGCTACCTCCTGAAGTTGGTGGGGAATTGTAGTAACCACCACCTCCTGAAGGAGGAGATGGTGTTGGATCATGATGATGTGGGGGGGTTCCACAATTTGAAGGGCTTGGTGGTTTTGGGCTGTGGCCTCCGTGTCCATGTGGTGGATTTCCATGAGAAGGTGGTGTGCCTCCATGTGGTGGATTTCCATAAGAAGGTGGTGTGCCTCCATGTGGTGGATTTCCATAAGAAGGTGGTGTGCCTCCATAGCCTCCATCTGGTGGTGGTGTGCTTACATAGGGAGGACTACCTGTAATTGGAGGACTACCTGTAATCGGGGGACTACCTGTAATAAATGCAGTGCAGATTGTGGGATGAGAGTGAAAATATTATAATTCGAGTAACTTTAAGCTTGATGCAATATATTTCTGATATAATCACCAAATAAAAAGTGACATACTGCTAGAAACATGGCCATCATGTTGACTGTGCTTACACAGAACACACTAGTAAAGCATAGAAGCTGAAGAAATTCTACTTGATAAATAATCAGTGACAATAAGCTTGATGCAATATATTTCTGGTAGGGCCTTTACATTGACTGTGGCTAAGCTCTAGTAAAGCATAGTAGCTGAAGACTTTTTACTCGAAAAGCTAGCCATCTTGAAGGGAAATGTTTTGACTTTACTTAACTACAGTTATTTTATACCAAAAACACTTTAATATTCTATAAAGAGTAATCAATAGCACCAAATCTTGTCCCTGTGTGTGAGGATGTAAGAGAAAGATATACCTCCGGGGAGATGTGGGTCGACTGGAGGGAAGTAGAAGTAGTTCTTCTGATCTTCAAAGCTTGTTGACACTACATGCATCACCAAGTTCTGAGAGAGCAATGCAGCGACCAAAGTCCATGTGAACATGGAACTAAACTTGCTTGTCTGCCTCTCCATCTCTGTGTGCTTCCAAAGAACTAAGACTGAAGGGAAAGAGGGAAAGTGCAGGATGGGAGTGTTCGAGACAAGGAAGTGGTAAATATAAAGGCTAGACACGGTGAAGTTAATACAAGCAGGTGAAGGAGGGTGTGGTTAGTTGATGTGTTGCAGGAGCATTTACTCCTACCATTTACTACTTCAATTGCTACAATAGTGCTTGGGTTTAAAACTCCAGCCAAGCATTCCAATCAGCTTTGCCTAACACTACTAGCTATTCCTCTGATATAATATTTATGTCTTCCACGGTAAATTATGTATTGAGGTTGATTGTCTCGTCTGGTGTGGGTTAATTTTGGCTCTGGATGCATATAAGTTGTCACTCTTGCTAATAGTAGTGGAGCTGAGCTTCGGCTAATAATTGCATGTCTCCTTTTTAAGGAATCTAGTGAATCTAGTGAGAGCTTAAGCCTTAAGCTTATACATAATTAAAAATTGGAAAACATGAATATAAAATGTGGAACCAAAAAAAAAAAATCCCATTGTCCCATCCTGCACTTATAGAATGCATGAAAGCTAAAGCCTTCAGAAAATAATTGACTTTTGGTAAATATCATCACAAAAACAATTCATAGATGCAAAAATGCCAGGGGTAAGTATAAGCAGATAGATAAGGCAAGACCCGATATATATATATTAAAAAAAAAAAAAAGGATATCTGGATATACATACATACATACATACATATATATATATATGGCATGACCTAAAGACTAATTAACAGTACTAATAAAACTTTGAAGCAAATACAAGACGAGCTAAATTTATTTCTGAAGAAAAGGCTAAATTTTTAATGAAATAGCCGATATGATAGAAAAAAAAAATGGGGAATAAAAATTTTCAAACAACTAACCAAAAAAAAAATCTGTTATGTGACTTTCTTACGAGTATTGACATACGTAAGGAAGGAATATCGTTACGTTGAGTGCTGAAAGTTGGTGACGACGTTTAAATTTGTAAGGTCCACATTATATCTCACCAAAGCAGTGTTAAAGATGACAACTACAAATCTTTTATGGGTGCAATTACTTATATTATTAGAAGTACAGATGTTTTAAGAACTTATCCTTTTCCTCCCTTTAAAAAAAGAAAAAAAAAAAAAAGAAAAAGAAAAGAACTTCCCTTTCCTCTATTTATGTGACCCATTTAATTTATTGGGTCATGTTAACATTGTTAATTAATAAATCATATAAGGAAAATCAAAACATTTTTCATGAGATATATAAAAATTTGTTAACAAAATTAATTATTTTGTCATTTTTTCATAAAATGTTTCTAATTATAGATTCTAAACCAATACTCTTAAAAGAGTTTTTTTAACATTTCCCTAATTTATTAAGCTGATTATAGCACATCATAGATTGAAATAAGATGATCGGGTCCCAATTCGAACATCATAGATTCATATTTCAACAATATATAGTACTAGCTTTAACTTGGTAAAATTTAAGCTGCCTAGTGGACTCGATAAGAGGGAGCAAATTGAATTTGGTATCCACACAGCAATACTGTACATCAAATATTTATAGAAAGATCTAATCTGATCATATTGTAATACTAGTGGGATTAGGTTATTTGTCTTGCAAGTATAGACTTACAGGGACGTGGGCTTTACAACAAATTTAGGCTTTTGAACCGTAATAGATCTAACATTCCATCTCACCCTCAAGGTTCCGAATCTTTACCAAGAAATCAATGCATCGCCTAGCAAGTTGCATATCCAGTGGTTGAACAATGATTAGCAAGTCCTTTGCCTAGTCAGAATTAAACTAGGTCTGTAGTCCTAAATCAATCGTAGAATTAGAAAGGAACAAAATCCCATAAAAATGTATGCCATTGAGATAGTGCATGATGCGGAGAACAATAACAAAGTGAACAAAGCATGGAGCAGACATAAACCGGCTGATGAGGTTCATAACATGAGAAATGTCAAGATAGGTGACGGTTAAGACTTAAGAATACAAGATTGCCAATTCATTGCCTGTAGCATCATGAAAAGTCTTGCCATTCGTGATCATGACACAAAGCTTGATAGTTATGTCAGTAGGCATGTCAACAAGTTTACAATTAGCGAGTCCCACACAAGAGATGAGATCATAGGCATATTTTTCTTAAAAGTGATAGTAACTGTTATTAGAACACATGACCTCGTGACCAAAAATATAGCTAAGAGTTACCAAATCATGTCATAGCTTGAGTTATCAAATCCTTTGTTATGAGGTGATGGTTGAGTAATAGCTTGAGTTTCCTAAACCATACATGATCATTTTCGGTAATAATCATGTCATTAACATATAATACAAATAAAGTAACACCCTCATCTATGAGACGAAGATAAAGGGCAAAGTCATAAGGATTGAAAGAGAAGTCGATTTATAAAATTATAAAACTAAATTAGGAAATGTTAATGGATGCTTTAAGGACATCAGTTTAAAAACTATTTTTATAAACATTTTATGGGAAAATGATAAAATAATTAATTTTTTTGACAAATTTTTTTTATATTTTTCATGCAAGTGATGTTAAAACTTTCTAATATGGTTTACTAACAATTTTCCTAAGGGCACCTATTAACATGATCCAACTAAATTTGGCAAACCAAGCTCAAAGGGTCTGTTTTGAGTTTGAGGCTATAAAAAGTTTTGCAAAAATAGACTAACGATGAACACTTAGGGTCTGTTTAGATACTACTTATTGCTGAAAACTAAAAACATTGTAAGCTATAGCGAAATAATTTTTAAATGTGTGAATAATACCATGGGACGTAGTTTTAAAGTTAGATTTGCTGAAATTCATACTTGCGGGTTCTGTGAACAGTGCATGGAACCCACAGAAAAAGGGGAGAGAAATAATTTCAGTGCAATCCAAACTCCACCTTATAGTTAAGAGGAATTTACATGAAGACTTCTTTAGTAAGGTTGCCATTAAGGAATTCATTTTTTCGTTAAGAAGGGACCAGACTGAGGTAAGTCAAGTAATAAGAGAAAACGTCATCATATAGTATATGCAATACTCCTAGGTGAAAATTTTAGCCACAAGTCAAGCCTTGTGCATGTTCTAAGTCCCATTAAGTGATCGAGTTTTAATCTTATAAACCCATTATAGCCAACTATAAACTTTCTTAGAGGCAGCTCAATGAGATCTCAAGTTTGATTTTGAAGATGAGCATTAAATTCTTTTGCCATGACAATTTGCCATGTACAGTTGGAAGAAGCCTTGGGATATTAGTGAGGTTCATGAAGTGTAACAAGGGCACAATAGCAATGATTGTTTGTGAGATAGCAAGGAGATGCTTTTATCTGAGTAGGGTGTGATGGAACATGGGAGCTATGAGGTTCCTCATAGGACATCGATGTGTGATGGCCATCTATAGAAGATGAAAGGTCTTCAGTGAAAGAATTTCTAAAGAGAGGAGAAGGATACAAGGGATGTGGAACTTGGATAGGTTAGGAGAAAGATGTGTTTTCCCAGAAGATCACATGTAGGGAAATATGTAGGGAGTCATCATATCAAGAATTAAGGAATCTGACTCACGGAACAGATTGTAGTTATGTAAACTTCACCCATAATGATTTGAGTATAGAGTCTGAGATGATTAGGGTACGATCAAAAGTGAGTATTTGTTGATGCTTTATTTGTTTATGTTTAGATAGGAGTGGCAATTTGTGTCTGCAAGTCGGATTTGTGTCGTGTCAAGCCATAAGTACTTGGCTATATAGGTTAACTTGAACCCAACTTTGTTTAGTAGACGTTTCAAAAATTCTTAACCCTAACCTGACCAGTTTATTAAACAGGTTGACTTAACACAGTACGTTTAACATGTTTAATTAACAAATCATTTAAATGTCAATACAAATGACTCGTTTTATAACTTATTTGATTAATAGGTTATACCTAACCTTTATAGCCCATTATCAATTTTCATATATCTAAATTAAAATACAATTACAACTATAAATATAGTAATAAAAATATAATTACAACAAAAAATTAAGTAATAATAACAGTAATAATAAAAAAATTTAATACATTTATAACTTAAACAGTTTAAACGGGTCAGACGAGTTCACATGTTGAACACAAACATGATACATCCATTTATTAAACAAGCCAGCCGTATTGACTAGAATATGACTCGAATCCGTTTAGCCTTAACCTATGATTTGTTTAACCTTAACTCATGATCTGTTTATAAATGGTAAGTCGTGTCGGGTTTGTAGGTTGTGTTAGATTTTGGCACTCCTATGTTCAGCTAAACCATTTATCTTGGATGTCCCAAGACAATAACCATGAGATAGATTCCCATGAGCATTCAAGAGATTGATAAAATTAATTTGTTTGTTTTCCATGACATTATCAATAGGAACGAAGTAAGAACTTTGAGTTATGGAGGGTGACTTTACCTTTGACTCTGCTACTATTTAGTTACTTAGATATATATATATATATTTTTTTTTTTTTTTTTTTTGCGAGTAAGAAAAAAATTGTTTTTGTTTAGAATTTTTTAAAGGGCGGGACTGTTTATTTTGAATAAAACTAGTTAATTGAGCTCAATTTTTTTTTTTTTTTAGTTTTACTATTGGTAATTTTTGTTATTGAGTTTTTTTTTTTTTTTTTTTTTGGCCTTGTATGCCTTGTTTTAGATTTTAGATCTTTAAATATTTTCATGGTCACTAAAATGAGGAAAATGGTAGAACTATAAGCTTTTAATTATTATTATTATAAATTACTGATGTGATATATAGTTACTGGTAAATAAAAAAATAATATGAGTGGTGAGCCTATATGCGAATCAATAAGAATTTGCTAAAAAAAATGTTGTAAAAAAGTTTTTGAGTATGACATTACTCTTAAATGAATTGATGATATTATTTTAGGGAAGCAAAATTTAATTTTATAGAAAAAATAGCTAAATTTAGTACACAAAATAATATTTTTTAAAAAGGGTTATTGTCCCTAGTCCAATGTTGGCTCCGTCCCTAATTGTCAGAACGAAATATTTTAATTTTTTTGGAATATTGTGTAGCAATCATTTTTGTGAAATTGCAATTAATATCAAGCACTTTAAACATACATTTCATAAGATAAAACTATATATAAGGAGAATAATCATCCACAAAGATAATAAAATATTAAGAGACTTTCGTAGTAGGAATATATAGGAGAAGAGGCTCCTCCCAAAGATATTAAATAATTGAGTAAATCAAGGCTGAACACGAGACAAGGACAAGGAGGCATACATGTAAAGTTTTTGATTATCATTTATAAGGTCGATCCAGTCATGCACTCTCAACTTTGTCTAATTTAATATTTGTGGGAAGGAAAAGAAAAAAATTATCACAAACTATTACATGGCTTCTTTGTAATAATTGTTACATAGTAGACTGCAAAAGCGTGAATAGTAAATAAAAAATAGTAAATTCATGTGTAAGCAATACTTTACTAAACAAGTCTGTCACGTTAGATATGCAGTAAAAAGTTATATAATAGCTTGTGAAAATTTAATCATGATCTATAATCAATCTATATAAACAAAAAGAAGAAAAAATCTATATCACGTTGGGGTCTCTCGGATATTGGACAGTTGGCCTTGGTCCTAGCTAGACTTTTCGTCTATTTCCTCGACATTTGTCTATGAAATAAATACTCTTTTCATAATTTTTTGCCATCTTTACTTAGGAGGTACAGAGCAAAGGGTCCAAGGGACTGAAAGTATTAGTTAGTTGCTGTCTCGAAATTTAATGACATTGACAGAGAAGTAGGTGAGGTTACACAAAAATGTTGGGAGAGGAGTAAAGAAAGACAGCACATGTAGTATGTGGCCATGCAGGTTTGTGTCTTTGGGGTTTGCAAAGTTTATCAATGTCAAACCTGTGCTTGGCTGGTTCATTTTTATAGCATATGAGAGGGGAAGCTCATTTTTAATTCAAATTTATTTGCTGTGTAAAGAGACAGCTTGGGAAGTGCCACAAAATGCTTTGTGAGCTGTCTCAATTACAGCCTAAAATGAATGCCAACAGTAAATTTATTGGAAAGAAAGGTAATGTTGTCATCAAATGAGAAACCCCCTAATTAATATATATTGTTGATATCAAAAAACAATTAATATTTATATATATATATATATATATATATATATATATATATATATATATATATATATATATAGAGCTGTCTCAATTACAGCCTAAAATGAATGCCAACAGTAAATTTATTGGAAAGAGAGGTAATGTTGTCATCAAATGAGAAACCCCCTAATTAATATATATTGTTGATATCAAAAAACAATTAATATATATATATATATATATATTGTTTGATAGTTTCTACTATATTAAAAAGCTGTCAACCTTGTGAGTTGTGATCAGTTGTGACAGTGTTACTATTATAAGAAAAGAGAGAGAAGAGAAGAGAAGACATTATTGTCACGGTTTTGGAATTTTTGTTTTGGATTCAAATTTGGCTCCATTTGAAAAGATATGAGATAGTTCATCTGAAAATTGTTCGAACTAATTTTACAGAAAAGTAAGAAAAGAGATTGAATCTGTTTGAAATATTTTGGTTAATTTTCTTAGTAAAACTTTGGATTCTGCCTTCAATTGCCATGGTGTACTAAGCAACCTTGTGAACAGTTCATTTTAGACTCTACCACTGTCCAAATCTACGGGCAAGATTTCCAGTATACTGGAATTAATGTTAGATGGGATATGAGATGGACATGATTTATTTTAGATTTATTTTAGAAATGTGTCGTGTCAAGTAGTCCAGTACTCAAACGTTGACAGAAAGCAAATTGTTAGTCTTTGGATTGTTGGCAAATTCCATGACAACTTTGGATGTAGTTTTTGAATGCTGTCTTGGGTTCATATGGTTTTAAGGTAATGTTTGGATAAAAATTATTGCTTCCACGTTTTGGGAAAGACGCGTTTTAGCTTTTTTCTTTATTTTAGCACACTTTTCAGCTTAGGGGACTGAAGTTACTGTTTACATTGTGCACTTACTATTCATACATTATTCAGCCACTTTTTCATTAAAAATGAGTCCCAACTATGTACATATTTAAAAATTATTTTGTTACAATTTTTTCATCTTTCAACTATATTCAAACGAACTCTTAAGTAGAAGTTTGAAAGTGTATGCTTAGAGCATTTCTGGCAATTTTTCTAAATTTTTGTATTGTTTAGAGAGTGAACTGTGACATTTACTTTTTACTTACTTATTTTTTAAAATACACATTTCAACAAGCTCTCTATCCTTTCTCAATCTCATTTAAATATTATTTATTTATTTTTTCTTTAATCTTTTTTTAATATTTCGTTATGTATTCCCAATTATTATATTTTTCTAATTCCCAATAACTATAATTTTAAATCCCCCAATGGTAACATTTTTAAAATTTTCAACAATCATACTTTCCAATGGTTTTTTTTAATGATAATATTTTTCATGCTTGCATTATTTTTCATTTATCAAATCTATATTAGTCTTGAAATTTATCAAATCTATGTAATTTGGAATAAATTTATGCATTAAATTTATCACAACTTTTTTTTTTTTATAGATTATTATTATTATTGTTGTTATTTAATAATTAAATAACTTTTAATTAATTAATGATCTCTTTCTATTTTTTCTCAAAAAAAGAAACCTATCTAATATTAAAAACCAAGGTATTAACTCAATTTTATTTCAAGCTACTAATTTTAAAGACCACACATTTTCCACCCAATTGATTACTTAGTTTCTCAACAAAAAAAAAAAAAATTGATTACTCAATTTCAACTGTTCTTTTTATCAACAAAAAAAAAGAGAGAAGAAATTGAGACATGTTATTCTATTTACTTCACAGTTACACCTTTATCACATCAAAGAAAACATAAAAGGGAGAGAGGGAGAAAGAATGTAGCAAAGAGAGAGGGGGAGAAGGCCGGTGGAGATCAAGTGTCATTGGAAGGACAAAGCCGGCGGAGATCGGTGTTCACCAAGCAACAACGCCTAGTCCGCCTCCCCACTACCACTATTCCTCCTCCCCACCGCCAAACTGGGTCAGATTGGCTTGACTTTTTTTTTTCCCTTATTTTCTTGTTCTGATTTAACTTTGTTGTTATAATAAGAAATAGATTTTGATTTGTGTTTTGTGTTTTGTGTTTTGTGATTTGTGTTTTGATTATGTGAGACATTTGAGTCTATAAGGGAGAAAGAATTTTTTTTTATTGAGTTGTTTGATTTTTTAAAGGAGAAAAATTTATTTGGAATTGCTAGGGTGCTCTCTAAGTCAAGAGAGCTATTGTAGTAACTCCAAAAAAATTTTGGAAATTTTTTCCTTTTAGAGAGTCTATTGGAACTGTTTTTTTGTTTTTTTTGTTTTGGATTTGCTCTCCAAAAAATGGCTTTAACTAGTCTATTGGAGATGCTCTTAAAATTCTCGGTGGAGCTAGGAGAGTCAAGCAAAAGTGTTTGGCAAAATCAAATTTTGAAAAACAGTTAGATATTCACCTAATAGTTTGCAAACACTTTATCAAACAAAAATGCCGAAACCTGAGAGAAATTTGTTATGAGTTTATTTGCAATGCCTGCCCTTCGCCCATCTAATTAAGCCTCATTTCCCACGAAATTTGACACCAAAAAATTCCCAATTAAAGTGTCAGAGGACCAAGTTAAACCCTAGAACATCATTGACCTTCTCCCTCTCTACAAAGCCATGGACTATAAGAGGAGATTAAGAAGTCCTTCATTTTCTACACTACCTTATAGTTGTGTAAGTTAATTGGTGATTGGAAACCATTGGAGTAACCCATAATTAGTCATGATGGCTTGAAGTTGTAATTGGAGCCCAATTGCAGATCCAGACACTAGAGTAGATAAAGGACTTTTGGATTTAGTTGCAAGCAGGAACTTAGAAGACTCAAGTACACCTATCATCTTTAATACATTGCTTGGAATGTTTTGTGAGTAAATTGTGCTACAACTATCCATTTTAGTTGACCGTTTTTGGTAGTGATACTGCAAAGAGGTTTTACACTTGGTAAGGTTTCTGCTTCGATATATATCCATGTGTTATGGTTATGTTATGATTTTATATGGATTGTTCATTTTATATTCTTATATGATGTTTATGTTATCATTCATGCTTATATTAATTAGTTAATCACTTTAATTTGGACCTAATTGTTAGATTAGACTAAAATTGACTAAGCCGTAATTTAAAAGTTAGGGTCTAAATCATAGATTCATAATTAAGTTAAATATATTTGATTTTTCTTACAAACTCCCAAATTAACACTGTCACTAGCTAGCATGCTTAGAATTTTTTTTCCACTTTTTATTTCTTATATCTTTCGTTGTGAATGGAAGTGGAAAAGAAATTGGAATACAAAGGCTGTGGTCTAACTTTTACTCAGTTAATATCTAACAAACAATGAATTTCTTTTTCAATTATTCTACGTGCTGAAAAACACCATGCAATGCCCTTTCAAAAAACAGAGCACCTAACCTACCTGCCAAGGCATAATTAATTGAGCCATATATAATAAACATATATACGGATGTGTACAAGTGGCTAAAGAATCAATGTAAAATGTTTGCAGAAAAATCTAAACATCCTTTGGTTTATTTAATTTGAAAATGTGCCTAGCTAGCTAATTTTATGCAGATTGTAACAATCCATCACGTAATAAGTGGTATTACAGTTAAGCAAATAATATTATATGGTTTAATTAGAAGCATGGCGGTGTATATCTTAACTATAAAGTATAAACTCAAGAATTTGGACTGTGAGGACATTAATTGGGAGAGTGTATTCAAAGTCTCACATTGGATATATACCGACTAAATCAAAATTCCACCAAATAACGTGTACAATCATGGCTAATTCATTTGAAAAATTGCATACATGCATGTGATTAATCCAACCGACACATGTTATTATAATGGCTTATATAGTAACACTAGTGAGGAACTAGACCGACCAATGATTTGTTCATTCTTTGCTTCTTAATTACTATACAAAATCCGAGGTCCAGCCAGGCAGTCATGACTTGATCCTATTATGGCCGTACATCTTATATGCCCTAGTAGAAGTTGCTGTACGCTATAATTTCCAAATTTTCCTTTTTCTTAGAATCCTATATGAAGAAATGAGTTAACCAGTGGCAGCCAAGTATTTATCGATGTGATCTGTGATTAATTTTTTTAATTATATTAGTATTATCGTATAGAACAATTATAAACACAAATGAAGTATTTGATAAATCAATAGATGTATAGAAATGTGTCTATCAAAATTAATAAATATGTGATAAGATAAGAAAATATTATTAGATGCCTTTTACTTATTTTTGTTTAATTATCATGCAGATACTATGTAGTATGTAGGTATAAAAGAAAAGAAAATTTCAAAAAATAACTATCCCAATCATAAAATTGTAACTTACATCTATTTTAGAAAACTTAACTGCTTCAATTTTAACTTTTATTTTTATTTATGAGGGTGTTGCGGATGAATGTAGCCAAGAGGCTTTGACATATCCATTTCCTCCTTTTGGATTTCATGAAAAAAGCATTCCAAACATTTAACTGTTTAAGAGACTTTCATCTCCCAAAAAAAAAAAGAAAAAAAAGAAGCTGTTTAAGAGACTAGTTGAAGGTAACCGTCAAGAGAGAATTAATGAGGCTAACAGAGGTGGGACAAAAAGACTGAAATGTCTCTTCATAATCCAAACTTTTTTTTTTTTTTTTGGAGAAAAATAATCCAAACCCTGTTGTTAAAAAAAACCTTTAGCTACTAATAATCTGGTCTTAATTGCAAGTAGCGATAGAGTCATCACTATGTCATTTCAATTTTAATTTGTAGACACCGCCGTGCATCCTTAGTGTGGTGGTCACTCTACAAGTATAAATACTTGTAGAATGTGAAGGTTAAGGGCTGGCATTCAAGTCTCCAGGAGAGAGTTCCACACACATATACATTTATATTAGGTTAGAGTAGAAATTTTATCTTGTATAAAAAAAAAAATTTTAATTTGTAGACCCACTTTCAGTCCACAACATTTTTCCCAGTTGGAGTTTGATGTAAAGTCCAGGTCTGTAGATGTTACAACGCACTAAATTCTTCATAGCCATTTTCTTGCTGGAATCACCCAAATATGGGAGTTGTATAACATTATAGTCTACTGAAACTTCAAAACATTGTTTAGGTTTGAAAATACCACTCTGGGAGTGGGTTTGCATAGGATGGACATTGGTAGCAAAAGGGTTAGGAAAATTTGATGCAGTGACGGTGAGAGTAGGACAGGTGGGGGCAAGAATACTAGAGGGTTGAGAGGGCATTGAATGATGTGACAGAATATGAGGGTAATTTTTATCTTTTGTTAACTTTTGATTTTTTTTTTTTCATATGTAATTTTCATTAGGAGGTAGGATTTTATATTCTTGATTTTAGGTGTTTTTAAGGGGTTGTTAGTCAAAATAGAGTCCTATTATGGTATTGTATTAATTATAATATGTTTAGGAATATTTTTACTTAAGAAATTAATTAGTTTTTTAGAACTTTGAAATGGGCATGCAATATGCAAAACAAAAATTTAGAGTTCAGAATATCAATAATATTTTTAAAGAGGTTTTTCTCTTTTTTATAATGTATTTCAGAGTTCTATCTTGTGGCTTCAAGAAACCTCTTTATAGATTTAAGGGTTTGCGTCTTGCTAGAATTATATCTTGTCTCGTCATGCTTTCCATTATGCATTAATTAATTGGTATCAATGAACTTGCTAGCATCCTGTTACCCATCTGATCACGCTTTCCGTTATGCCTCACTAAGTACATATTCATACACCTACATGCGAATGCATGTATATACAAATTACAAAACCAGCAAACATGTAATCTTCATTGCATGCACATCCCCACTTGTATAGATACATCAAAAGTCAAAACATCTGATTGCGTAGATAATATATACCAAATATATGCAAGTATATGTGAAATCTATTTACTTGTATATACAACTACGTGTGACAGTGGAAATGAATACTACTTCCTAGCTAGTTGTTATTCATCCTCTAGCTTCATGCTGCTTGTTTGACTGAGATTGCATGATACCCATGAATCCATTAGTCATGAGACTTAGTTTTATGAGCCTTATCTTTTAGATGGCAATCCACATATATAGATCCAAAAAATCTTGCTCCTAACATGGGTGTGTGATACTTAAGGCGCCCCCATTTATTGCTTAGAGCCACCCTTCACTAGCTAGCATTTGAAAAATGATTTGTCAATTACCTACATTCTAATCAGTGACAAAACCTCAAAATTCAGGAGGTGCAGAAAATCAAAAACTGAAAAAGCATTAGTGCAGCAGAGTTCCAAGGTGGATCATCCCTGCTTATCTAAGCAATGTTGTAATCAGCAATAATGGGGTACGGTAAAAGATTCCATTTTTCTGCGTTTTGACTTCTGAATCAAGAAATAAACATTTGCAAGAATTAGACTTTACCAGATATTTAGGGATCCTTGACTTATTATATTGTCAACAACAAGGTTTCAGAAAGAGGAAGAGATTGTGCGAGAATTTTTCAGTGATTTTGCTAATGTGTGCCTTAGACACACAATAATTAATCATTTTTAAAAAAAAAATTTGAGAATTAAAGTAATATGATAAAATATTTTTAAAAATAGATGTCTTAACGTGTGTCTTATGACACACATTAATTAACCGAACCCATTTTTCAGACACATTATGATGGTGACGTGTCCTTTTCAGGGGTTATGAAGTGCACATGCGAGGTCCATTTGCACTGTTTCGATGCTCTACTGGGGATATTCTTCACTGATAGTCAACTTAACCAAAACATCACAACCGTTAATTTGTAGATTAAATTAATTTGTTGGACGGTTATGACTTCTTGATTGGTTGACTTTTATGATAATCAACTCGGTTTGACCTACAAATTTTCTTCCTATTTGCACAATTCTTCTAATTATTTATCCATGCTCACCTGAGAACATGCTGGAGCTACTATAAATGTCAAAGTTGTGTCAATGTTCCTCACACCAATAACAATGGCTGTACAACTTGGCTATGTTGTTTCTTGTATATTCTCTCTCTTAGTTGCAATAGTCTCTATCACTTTCACTTTCTTGAAACACAAAAAAAGCTATAAAAAATCCAAGAAGCTACCACCTGGGCAGATGGGACTTCCTTGGATAGGTGAAACAATGGAGTTCTACAAAGCTCAACGTAAGAACCAACTTTTCGAGGAGTTTGTTCAACCTCGGATTACAAAGTATGGGAAAATATTCAAAACAACGCTAATGGGGTCACCAACAGTAGTGGTGAATGGAGCTGATGCTAATAGATTCTTTTTGTCTAATGAGTTCAAGTTGGTGATAAGCTCGTGGCCTTCTTCGACGGTTCAGCTTATGGGCAAGGACTCTATCATGGAAAAACAAGGCGAGAGGCACCGGTGCCTTCGTGGGCTTATAGGCACAAGTCTTGGCCATGCAGGGCTTGAGGCTTTAGTTCCTAAAGTTTGCAACTCTGTTCAATTGCACCTGAAAACAAAATGGCACGGCCAAGAGAAGGTTAGCCTTTACCGTTCCACAAAGGTTTTGACATTTAGCATAGTGTTTGAGTGCTTGTTGGGGATTAAGGTAGAGCCAGGAATGCTTACAACTTTTGAGAGGGTTTTGGAAGGGGTTTTTGCTCCACCAATTAGGTTTCCCGGCTCTAAGTTTTCTAGAGCAAGAAAGGCAAGGCTAGAGATAGAAAAGATGTTGATTAGTGCAGTGAGAGAGAAGAAGAAGGAGATGGAAGGAGGAGAGGAGGATGGGTTGTTGATGTCAAGATTGGTGTCTGGGATGATTAAAGGGGAGATTAGTGAAGAAGAGGTTGTTGATAACATGGTCTTGCTAGTTTTTGCAGCTCATGACACAACTTCTTATGCCATTGCCATGACATTCAAAATGTTGGCTCAGCACCCTAACTGCTATGCCCTCCTCCTTCAAGGTACTCTTATTTTTGAAGCTTTTATACAGTTCAAAGTGATTTTTTAAAGAGTAATTATTCAGTATTTTAGAGTACAAAAAGATAATACTCTTTCATCTTACGTAATAGTAGATTTCAATATTATTCACGTAAAAAGAGGGAGTATAACATTTATTACTGTAGAGGGAGATTACTTCATAAATTTTCCTTTTCTACTTAGCTGTTATACGAGTTTCTCACCAAGATTTGACCTTTAACTAACTTATTATATTTGAAGTAACTTCTATCTGAGTTCCTAATCACATTGGTGTATCTCATTTCTTGCCAGAACATGTTGATATAATGAGCAACAAAATACCGGGTGAGAATCTAACATTGGAGGATATGAAGAAGATGAAGTATACTTGGCAAGTTGCTCGTGAAAGCATGCGGCTGTTCCCTCCTATCTTTGGTTCATTCAGGAAAGCAATTGCTGACATTGAATATGAAGGATTCACCATTCCCAAAGGATGGAAGGTGCATGCAGGATTTCTTCTTTCTTTATTACATATGATAGACCAATTGAAGTTTGATAGCAATCCAACACCATGATTTTGAAGTACTATGCACCTAGATTGATACTGACAACCATTATTACAGGGAAATGATATTTTTACATCCAATTTTAACATTAATTTTCAATATGGACATTTTTTTTTTACTTTTTAAAATGTGTACATTAGCACATCAATTGTGGATATTGTGTAAAATAGTAGATGTAATATGAGCTAAAGAGCTTTAAGGGGGAAGTGTATATATGTTGGTTCAATCTAATCTAGTCAAGTTTCAATGTGATATGGACAAACCGGTGAATCTATGAAAACTTGAGACATAATGAAAATAAGACAAAATTAATTACATAAAATTTTGAAATTCCCCCTAAATTTTTTTTGACATTTGGTTGTGGTTCTCTGCAGGTACTGTGGACAACATATGGAACTCATTATGATGAAATTTATTGTCAAGATCCACTGAGTTTCAATCCAAGTAGATTTGAGGAGCCCATACCACCATATGTATTTCTTCCCTTCGGAGGAGGCCCAAGAGTGTGTGCAGGGTACCAACTATCCAAATTGAATATCCTCATTTTTGTTCATTTTATTGTAACTCATTATGATTGGTCCTTACTATATCCAGACGAGACAATCACCATGGACCCCCTTCCATTTCCTTCGCAAGGAATGCCCATAAAGATTTCTCCTAAGTTGCTATAAAGCAACCATGGATATTGGGGATTCTTATAGTGTAATTATGCGGTTCGATTTAGCACACACCAGTAAATTACTTCAGTTTATATTAACAATCATGGTTATTGGAAGATTAAGGCTTCATAAAATTTAGGTTGGGCTACTTCTAATCAATTCATCAAGCAGTAATGCCAAGTCTATAATCTAATAAGTCCACTATTGAATTTTTCATTTTCAGTCGTCCCATCATGTGAATTAAATTAAATAGCTCTTAAGTAATAGTGAAATAAAAAAATTAAAAAAAAATTATGTAAGCACCAAGAAAAAAAATTTAGGCCAATAAGCCAAATTTACCTAGATAAAAAACATGGGACAAGATTGATCAATACCTATAATAAAATAGATGTCACAACTCTCAATTTTATACCAAAAAATTGAGTTTATAATAAATTGGAAAAATATAAGAAAGACTCTCTACAAATTAAAACAATGTCATCTCAAAAATTGAATCTTGTACGATTTTAGACCTTTTAAAATACAAACAAATTAATCTAGTTATTTAGCCAAGTAATTAATTTAGGTAAATTATGCAATTCTAGGTTAACACATATCAATCATATTATTGTAAAGTGTGCAAATAAATAATACAACAATATGATGACTCAGGAAAATCAAACTGGAAAAAAATCTGGGGAGGATTTAACCTAATTATTCTCAAGGTAAAACTGTATCTACTATGAAAGAATTGAAGTTTACACAATAGCAACTTAGACCACTAACATTCTATTACTGCCTTGAGTAGGAAACTTACTACCATGACTACGTGACAGCTCCGAGTTTACGGACTATTTCTTTCTTAAATTCCTAGCAAGCACAAGCACTCCTACTTGTATATCTTTAAACTCTTAATGCAGCAACTGAATGATCATCGAGTTCTTAACATAATCTTGATTTTTGATAAGCCTAAATATATGTGAAAGCAAACACCTCTAAATCTCATAAGAGATTCACATACATAGCATAAATAACAACAAGACTCTAGAGAGCTTTGGGTACAAAACCCTAGATACAAAAAAAGGCACAAGATGCACTTTAATCTCTCTCTTAGAAGCCTTTAAAAACGTGCTTAGAGTTTCCTTTATATAGTGGGAGAAGTAGATTTAAAACCCTAATCCTTAATGGGATTGAACTGTTGTTTGGGCTGATTTAAAATTCTGCAGAAAATTCCTGATTCACGATTCTCGATCAATCAAGTCTATTCTTCGATCGATCGAACCGTGCAGAAATAGAACAGTAATTTCTTGCAACTACTCGATTCCAAACTTACATTAAACCAAACTTTAAGCAAGTCTAAATCTAAACTAAATGTTTTGATCATGGTTTGCCAATATAATACATATTGAAGTTCTAATACATTAGTCCCTAAGGTCTTAGAACCTAACAAATTTGATGTAGTTATATTTGAGACTCTCTCTCTCTCTCTCTCTCTCTCTCTCTCTCTCTCTCTCTCTCTCTCTCTCTCTCTCTCTCTCTCTCTCTCTGTGGCAACGCTCTCTGACTTGCTGCATTGGACTCTCTTGAGGTTTTGTAGTGTTGTCACATTACACCACACACACCACGACTTTGTATAAAGAAAAAAGTTGCCACCTTACTTCCATCCTCTTTCTAATAGAATAATATGGCTTTTGGATTAGGAAAACCACAGAGACCTTGATCAAATCTTTCAAGTGACCTTGAAGTGTTGAAGAGATCACGTTGGTGATTAGTGTCTCAACTTCCGTTTTGGAAACTATGAAGAGAAACCACTATAGAGACTACGGAGGCTAGAAGGAATACTGTCTCGGGTTTTGGTATTCTAAAAATTTGCTAACTAAATATAGGTTTTATTGTCGTACTTATATTGAGTACAATCAAGAGTTGGTTGGCTACTAATATAAACTGGAAAAATTGATATGCCTAGTCATGGTAAATCTCGCTCAACCAATGTTATGGAACACTTGATAACTGAATTTCAAATCACGATAATCTCACTTGTCTTCTCACATGTTCCCTTAAAACTAGCTTGATCAAGTTCCTCAACATAGCTCTTTGAACCTCTTCTTTCAGCTCTTTAACCTCAAAGATACAAAACAATTACAACTTAAATAAAATGAATACAGGAAAATATTGCAATTAAATTAGAAACATTGACACCAAATTTTCCAATACACTATTAACCTTAATAGATTACCCAAAAAAAAAAAGGGAGAAAAGATGCACATAATTACTGCATCAAGCATTGTTCAATCTTAAACTGAAGGTAAGCATGTCGACCACCTCCAATGTAGGTGCTTTTTCAATAGAGTGCTTCTTGGAAACCTCTTGCATGGTTGGCCTATATTTTGGATTGGTTGCCAAGCATGCCAATGCAAGCTTTGCAATCAAGACCACTTTGAATGCAACTTGATTTCTAGGAGATTTGAGGCGTTGATCTAAAATGTCTTTCAATTGTATATCGTGAGTGGTTGAAGTTGTTGCTGATGATGAAGATGAAGATGATGAGAGAAATGAAATAAGGTCTCCTGGATGATTTCCCATAATCACTTCCAATGTTAACACTCCAAAACTATAAACATCACATTTCTCATTCACTTCCATTGTATATGCAAGCTCTGCAAAATATAAGAATCTCACTTATCTAACTTGGTATGATACTATATAAACCTAAAGTGTAGTTCAGTGTTCCTTCCCATGTAAACTTATTTTTTTAACTGCAGCTATCCACCCTAAATTAAAACAGTATTTATAATGTGTACCATAAAAATCATAATGTTTCAACCAACACCTTGATTCAAGAATATAATTTGTGATATTCACCAACCATCCAAATTTGTGGTGTAAACTAATGGTCTCATTGTATAGGGTGCACATTTCTAATGCAATCAAAGTTTGGTGTGGATGTTACCCAATAGAGTTTTAATGTAGACAATGTGGTGAAAAATACATTTTAATGTCGAAACAATGTTGATCGTAAAATTTTGAAATTTCGGATGCATATGTTCATATAATTTATGCGGATGCTTAAAATTTATTCGGGTTCATATAACTCACCCATTTTACTTTATTTTTATACAGAATTACTTTCAATGAAACAGTATTGATTGTAAAATTTTGAAAGTTAGGATGCATATATTCATATAATTTATGTGAATGCTTATAATTATCCCTAATTTTTATTTTTATTTTTCCTTTCGGGCTAACAAACCCTTTTTACTTATATTTATACCCAATTACTTTCAGTGCATGGGGTTAAAGCAGGGGGCTTTTCAAATTCCTCCCTTTTATCTCTTTTTTATATTTTAATAATATTATATATATATATATATATAATATCACTTATTAAGCCCTTTATCTTCTTTTTTTCTCAAATGGATAAAAATTCATTTATTATTTAATTTATCAGAAATTATTTGATTTGTACACATTTTATGTTTTCAAAAATGTTATACTCAAATATGTAAACTATAATTTATTTTAACCAAAAAGGCTTAATCTAAAATTTTTAAAGAATATATTAATTGTTATTAATGTAATTTAAGGGAAAATTACAAATAACTAATTAGAAAAAAATGTTTATCTTTAATTATATAGAAGTGAATGGATGGAATTTGTTATAATAATAATAATAATAATAATAATAATAATAATAATAATAATAATAATAATAATAATGTTAAAAACATGATTTAACTCTAAATTCTACATACATACATACATACATACATACATACATACATACATACATACATACATACATACATACATATATATATATATATATATATATATATATGCGTGTGTGTGTGTGTGTTATTTTGTAATTTTAAACATTTTTGAGATATTTAGTTCACTACCGTGAAAAATTTTGTGACTCTTCTATTGTTTCAGTGACTAATTAATTTTATAGTAAAGTTTAATTATCATAAACTAGGTTGATTTTTCATACATATTAAAGATGTTGTAAGGTATTCATAAATTGATCTTTTAGCTATTAACTAACCCATAAACTAAACATAGCCATATTTGGAGTGAACCATGATCCTCATGTTATATATATATAAAAGACCTCCTACTCTGATACCATCCTACATTGCTAATTCTCCCAAAATGTTAAGCTGTTAGTATATAAACAAAGCTCTTCAATAAAAACTCTTTTCTTTATGAAAACAAACTCTTTGTTAAAACACACTTTTAATCCCTAAAATCTAGCCTATTTTCGTCTGTAAGTGATAATTTTTAATAATTTTTAATTCTTTATAAACTTTAAAATGATCATTTTTGTCCCTAACAAACTTAATATTAGTCATTTTTAGTCTTTAAATTTAACATGATTGTTTTTAGTTTTTAATGTATAATGTTGAGATGACCTGCCATGTTTTAGTGTGGTTACGTCATCTTTTTTCTTTTCTTTCTTTTTTTTTTTCTTTTTTCTAAAAGTCACTCACATTTTGTATTTAGAGATTTAGGGATATGCATGCAAGGGTTTTTATTTATTTTTTATTTCCATTAGAAGAATTGATGCTAGGATCTTTATAAGTTTGTAACATGTTCTACGCTGTTATCAATAAACAAAAAAAAAAAAATCTCTATTTATTTAGTATTGCTATTCTTATGTATATCTTATATTACACTGAAGAAATTAAGGCAAAAAACAAGACATTCATTATTTAATTTATTAGAAATTATTTGATTTGTACACATTTTATGTTTTCAAAAATTTTATACTCAAATATGTAAATTATAATTTATTTTAACAAAAAAGGCTTAATCTAAAATTTTTAAAGAATATATTAATTGTTATTAATGTAATTTGAGGAAAAATTAAAAATAACTAATGAGAAAAAAAATGTTTATCTTTAATTATATAGAAGTGAATGGATGGAATTTGTTATAATAATAATAATAATAATAATAATAATAATAATAATAATAATAATAATAATAATAATGTTAAAAACATGATTTAACTCTAAATTCTACATACATACATACATACATAATAAAGTTTAGTGACTCTTCTATTGTTTCAGTGACTAATTAATTTTATAGTAAAGTTTAATTATCATAAACTAGGTTGATTTTTCATACATATTAAAGATGTTGTAAGGTATTCATAAATTGATCGTTTAGCTATTAACTAACCCATAAACTAAACATAGCCATATTTGGAGTGAACCATGATCCTCATGTTATATATATATAAAAGACCTCTTACTCTAATACTATCCTACATTACTAATTCTCCCAAAAGGTTAAGCTGTTAGGAGATGATGAATTTATTTATTTAATCTAACAACCACTTTGCATTCTAATGGGGGCATGATGACATGAACTAGAGGCAAATATTTCAAGAAGAATAGTGGTTGTTCCAAAAAGGTACAAATGAATTACCTGGAGTTGTGTATCCAAATGTTCTGGCAAATGAAGTCTAATTCGATGAGTCAGGATTTAAAAACTTATTCGTGCCAAAATCTGAGATGTGAGCCTCATATTCCAAATCCAACATGATGTTCTTGCTTGATATATCTCGATGAACAATGGGAGGTGAGCAATCATGATGCATGTAGGATAAAGCATCAACCATGCCTTTAACTACATTCACCCTTTTGACCCATTCAAAATTAACTGTTTATTGCTCAGTATCTCTTCCAAGCTTCCCCCTTCTAAAAAATCGTAAACTAAGAATGAGTGTCGTGGATGTGAGCAGAAGCCATAAAACTTTGCTACATTGCGATGCCTAATTTCTAGTAGAGCATGAATCTCATTTTCAAAAGCTTTTGCATTGGCAATCCTATTATCCTGTATTGAATGAAATTTTTTCATAGCAACAACTTGACCTATTTGTAGCTCCGCTTTATAAACACTTCCACACCCTCCCACTCCAACACAATAGTTGGAGTCAAATCCCTTTGTTGCTTCAATGATACTTTCATACACCATTTTCCCATCATTGCTCCAAATTGTCAACATACTACCATTTTGAGCTTCTCTTAGATTGTTTAGATTGTTCCTTGTACCTTGGCACTTGAGAACATGGTAAAGAATCCCAAACACAGTCAATGATAGAAAAATTGTGCCTAAGATAGGAACAACAGAGAAGATCACAACTTTATTTTGTCTTTTCTCACCATAATTCTTGCTCCATGTAATAAAAGAGGGGCAAGCCTTCAAACCACTATTATTTCTTGATGCTCCAAACGGAGCCTCACAAAAGGCTTTATTATTGGGAAGAGGACCCTCCAATCGATTATATGATATATCTGAAAGCTCGGATTTATGTTAAAAATACAAGAGCTGTTTAGACCCTTAAACTAAAAGATTACGGCTCGGTTGATTTTACTCTAACTTAAACTAAGTGAGGAATAGAGTAAATGTGAGCGAACAAATTATAAAACTACTCTAAGCCATATTCAACAAATCACAATAGTAAAATGTAAGCTAAAAAAGTAGAGAAGAGAGATGCAAACACAAGAAATCACGCCGATGTGTTATCGAAGAGGAAACCGAAGAACTCGGCTAAAAACCTTTCCGCCGCCCTTCAAGCGGTAAATCGATCTACTAGACAATAAGTTGGGATACACAAATAGCAAAAGACCCTTTAAGCCTAGTTTACCCAATGCACCTAAGCCCTCCAAGCTCCTACTCCAACAAGGCTTCTTGGAACCATGTCTTGTCTAGCTTTCCAGATCTCGTAATGCGCCCGATTGCATCCACCAAAGCATGGCTTCTTCCAATGCTTCCCAGCAACACCAAATACTTACTAGACACTCGGTATGGGTGTGGTAAGTGTTTAGGTTATCAATCTCTTAATGATATAGAAATGGAGAGGTAGGAATAGAGGAAAACCACAATGGATGGTATGTAGAATTGTGGGTATGACAATCTCACACTCTCAAGGGTTGAGGCTAGGGTTTTCTCTTCTGAAAATCTCTCTACTCAATATATGGGTAAATATGGTATATATAGTGTGTATGAGGATGTAGTGGAGCAGATAGGACAAAATAGTAAAACAAACTGTTTTACGGGTATCTCGTGGGAAGGCCTTATCCGCGAGATACTCGCGAAAACCAGTTGTCACCATCTGTCATGACTCTTCGCATTTCAGTTATGTGCAAGGCACATGCATCATTTCACGGGATGCTTAGTCGCAAGCTACCAGCGAGAAATCTTCTATCTTCACATGCTTGAGTCTTCACACACACACACACACACACACACACTCTCTCTCTCTCTCTCTCTCTCTCTCTATCACACAACCCTTACAACAAAATCCCACATAAAGTACAGGGTATACAAGATTGAACAAAATTACAATCAAATTTGGCACGAAATTAAAGCCAACACAAAATAGTTGTAAATCATAACTTTACAATCTCCCATTTTGGCTATTCTATGACAAAATACCCTATAACAGACTCTAGACTTAACATGAGTTTAGGAACAGTGGAAAAACTCACTCATATATAATCTAGAAGCTGTGAAGCACTTGCACAAATACACATGTATCCTGAAACACTTGCACACAAACAAAACTTTCATTAAGCTTATGACAAGTTGAATATAAGGTACGTATATGAGCAAGTATAATACGATCAAGATAAAAAACAAGATATAAGCAATGAAACATAATTTGATCATACAAGAACAGTCATTACAGAAAGACTACAATGATCAGTTAACTAGTAAATGATCATCTGGACACACAATGTAATTAAGTGCAAAGCAAGAATTAATTGCATGTCTAAAACACTCAGCCAATGCAATATACCAAAGTATTTGTATTAAGAATACACGATCCAACAAGGGCACAAGAGTGTAGTACTCAAGATTAACTATAAGTACAAAAAAATGCTACAAAGCAAAGAGATAAACACAAATATTAAACTGAATTTAAAACAAAGTACTTAAAGCTTTAAAAGAAAGCAATGTAAAATGAAAGAGTTCTAGACTATGGCATAAGCTAATAAACTACTAAACCACAAAAGAGTTAACCAAAAAGTCTAGGTCTATGAAGTGCATGTGCTACACTATGCTCTACGTATCTCCCCCTCAAAATGTGCTACTCTCCCTCAAAATTGTCTCCTATTTTTTGACTGGAATGGCCAAAAGAGCTAGAACTCATCGGATTCGGAGTCAGATCCATAAGCCGTCGACATTTCCTCGATCTGTGATGATAGGGGCAGTGATTTAACCTTGGAGGTAAGCAAATTTCTCCGTGGTATGTTGCACATGAGACTCAAGCATGCCATATATTTGATCAACCATGGCAAGAAGGTGATCAAGACGGTTGGATTCTCGTGAAGGTGCTGAAGAAGATGGTTGTGCTGAAGTCTCTGGGGCAAAAGTGAAGTGATCAATCTCATCCTTTGTGTCACCACCTTCTTCTTGAACAGCAACTCTTGGAATATGAGAAGTGCTAGTCTTTAATCCTTTGATGTGAGCCGTGCTTCGAGTCACTGTGTGACCACCAATAGGATAATCCCTCTGAACCACAGTGAGACCACTCGGAAGTTTGAGCCTTGTTTTGCAATTAGGCCCATTACGAGTGAGGGGAATGGCAAAATTGTTCTGGAGTTTTTCTTCTCAATGCTTTTCTTCAAAAGATGGAGGATGTGACCACAGATATCAATCTCTTTGTGGGTGAAGAGATCGAACAAGAAGATGGTCCTTGGCTTGGACAATGTTGTCAAGTTAGTGACCGGGCACAAGTTGCTGATCATCACATGAGTAAGGGTCCTCATCTCTGGACTGAATGGGATGGTGTTTATGGAAGTTTTCTTAGAAGTACCATCAAGTATCTTCACCATCTCCTCAGTAGAATCCAATCTCTCGTCATATTGTATTGTAATTAGTTGAGATGGAGGACGAACTTCTAAGAACTCCTGAATGCTGTCCCTAGTGATGACAAATTCTTTGTGTCGTACCCAGCAATTTATATGATCCCGTTCAACACTAGCATTGGAGAAAAACTCTCTGATAATCTCCGAGTACACTACTCCACTTGGATTCAGTAGTTTTGTCCATGTTCTTTCCTTGAACACTTCAGGAATGAAAAGTGTCTGTAAGAGTTTCTAACTGCACAACCCTTTCCATGATAATAGTTGCTCCTTTGTAGAAGTTATCGTACTTCATGTCTACCTCAATAGACTTGAAGTGTCAGAATCTGTGCGAGCATGCTTGGAGGATGGTTTCTTGGCAGTATGCTTGGTGGGAGACATCTGCACAATAAACATAAAGCACAAAAAGAAAAACAGAAATACAAAATAGACCACAAAAAACTTGATTAGATTCAAGTTAGTCCAAAATAGAAGTAAACACATCTTAAAACAGAGTATAATAAACTCAAAACATGTATAAGTATAGAAACATGTAAACATAAAAACAAAGCAAAAAAAATGACTGTGCATGTGTGTGCATGTGCTGATGCATGTGTATGCGTGTGCTGATGCATGTGTGTGCAGCAGGTGTTGCATAGTGTGTGCCTAAGTGATGTATGGCATGGAAATGTGAGGCACAAAATGGATAAAGTGTGTAAAACACACCCCCAATGATCAAAACATGTTAAGCATGTCTAATCATGGGTAAACCCAAGCATTGGAACTCATTTGAGTCCAAACCAACACAAGAATGTCATTAGGACATTTTGTCAAACACCTAACATGCAACAGAGTTCTACATTAATGAACAATGCAAGAACACAAAGAAATCTGCCTAAAGACATACTTAGAATGCCACATGGGGCCAACATAGACACAAACACAGCACATGGGACTCACCCCAAACAAAAAAATTGAAAAAATTTTGCTTAGATATCATGAACCCAACCCTTGTTTTGAAAATCCCCAAAATTTGTAACCCTAAGAAAATTTCTGCATAATCTAAGCCAAAAAAAAAAATGAAAAGAATGTTTAAAAAAACATACCTTGAAGAGATTTTGCTTGAAAAAGTTGGAGTTTATTATCACCCAGATTAAGTAGAAACAATGACGTCAACCTTCCTAATTCCTTTGGAATCTGCTCGACTATATGATTAAAGGAGAGATCAAGCAAATGTAGCTGGATGGATCCTCCAAGTTGAGGAAGAATTACACCAGGAATTCTATTATTGGAGAATTTCAAGTTTTGCAAACTTTGGCACTTCCCCCACTTTTGAGAAAGTTCTCTATAGATATTATTATATCTCAAATCAATATATATCAAATTCGGGTAAATGCCTAAATCTTCTTATATATTTCCTCCTAAATGGTTTCCGTGCAAGTCCAATCTTACTAAACTGGTGCAGTTTCTCAGACTTTTTGGAATGGAACCTATGAAATAGTTGTCATATGCTGAGAAATTTTGAAGAGATCCACCATAACAAACATTTTGAGGAAGATACCTGGACAACATGTTTTAAGAAAACGTCAAATACTTTAAATATGTTAGATTATTAAATTGGAAAGGGATGGAACCATTAAATTCATTCTTGAACAACCATAAAAGGGTAAGAAGTTTGAGCTTTCCTAATTCTGGTGGGATATAGCTAGATAATTTATTTATCTCCAAATTAAAGAGAGTGAGCTTTGTCAAGTTCCCAATGGAAGTAGGGATTGAACCAAAAAGTTTGTTTTCGCTAAGGTCTAAATTGGCTAAATTGCTCAAGTTTCCTACAGAAGAAGGGATAGATCCACAAAGAATGTTCTCCCATAGATAAAGAGTAGATAAGTTGCTCAAGTTTCCTATAGAAGCAGGTATTTGACCAAAGAGATTGTTCATGCTCAAAGAAAGCTCACTAAGAAATCCCAACTTTCCAATTTCTTCAGGTATAGGTCCAAAAAGTGTGTTATTGCTGAGGCGTAAAACACTCAGGTTGCTTAAGTTTGCTACAGAAATAGGAATGGAACCTGAGAGATTGTTTTTGTACAGATTAAGCCAAGCAAGAGATCCCAACTTCCCAATTTCTTGACAAATGGATCTAGAAAGTTTGTTTTCACTAAGAGCTAATAGGGTTAAGGAGCCCAGGTTTCCGATAGATGCAGGAATGGAACCTGTGAGGAAATTACTATGCAAAGAGAAACTCCTAAGAGATGTTAGCTTTCCGAGTTCTTGAGGAATAGACCCGGAAAGTTTGTTATCATAAAGAACCAGAGTGATTAAGTTGCTCAAGTTTCCAATTGCTACAGGGATTGAACTTGTGAAACCGTTACTAGACAAGTTTAGGTCATTGAGCAATTTTAGATTTCCAACTTGATGAGGAATGGATCCGGTGATGTAATTTTCATGAAGATATAATATACGAAGGCTTGTCAGTTGGCTTATTTCACATGGAATTCTTCCAAAGAGTTGGTTGGTAGATAAATCAAGGTATATCAGCGTAGAAAGGTTTCCCGATTGGGAAGGAATGGTACCATAGAGTCAATTGTTGCTTAGATTAAGACTTATGAGACTGTGTAAGAATGAGAAGCTGAAAGTGTGGAGTGTACCTTTTAAATCAGCACCTGGGAGGTTGACATGAGAGATGCTGCTAAAGTTGTTGCAAGAAATTCCAACCCAATGGCAAGTGATGTTTCCAACCCAAGGCTTTGTAACATCTGACTTGACTAATAATAGAAAATTAGTAAATAAAAGTGGTAGTCACCCAAAAATAAAAATAATGAAGTGGTGGACCGCTGACCTTTTTTCTTTTTCTTTTTTTTCTTATTTGTTTTATTGTTTTGGTTTTAATTTATGAGTGGTTCTACTATTATAAATTATTTTACAATTTTTTGTTACAATTTTGATCTGGTAGTTTGTGAGTGGTTGTTTATCCCATACATATGGACTAATAATTTTTTCTTCACTACTCACACACTTCTATATCATAGTTGTGGCAAAAAAAATTGTGTAATGGACTAATAATTACTTTTTCCTAATTTATTAGCTTGAGGTCTAATTTTCTCTCTGTTTGTGATTTGGGTCTGCATTGAGAACTACGACACTATTTAATATGTTGTTTAGCTTTGTGAGTTTGTGTTGATTTTTTTTATCATCCTTTTTGTTTTATTTAGCAAATATAATTAGTCTTTATTGTTAAAAATAGGATTTATAATAAGATTGTAGATGAGTTTTAGACAATTGCTTCAACATTTTGTAATGATTTTTGACATTTATAAGAATGTCGGGTTCTTTTTTAATAAATAATTATATTGCAATTTATTTAAAAATAGTTATTTTGTGTCTTTTTTGTTGTTGGCATTTTATTAGCACTAAATGAATGTTAATTTATACTGTGTAAAATGTGCTAAGAGCTTTTAGTGAGAAGTGTATATATGTTGGTTCAATCTAATCTAGTCAAGTTTCAGTGTGACATGGACAAATCGGTGAATCTATGAAAACTTAAGTCATAATGAAAATAAGTCAAAATTAACTACATAAAATTTTGAAATTCCCATTTAAAAATAATTGACATTTGGTTATGGTGCTCTGCAGGTACTGTGGACAACATATGGAACTCATTATGCTGATGATTATTGACAAGACCCACTGAGTTTCAATCCAAGTATATTTGAGGAGCCCATACCACCATATGTATTTCTTCCCTTCGGAGGAGGCCCAAGAGTGTGTGCAGGGTACCAACTAGCCCAATTGAATATCCTCATCCTTGTTCATTTTATTGTAACCCATTATGATTGGTCCTTACTATATCCAGACGAGACAATCACCATGGACCCCCTTCCATTTCCTTCGCAAGGAATGCCCATAAAGATATCTCCTAAGTTGCTATAAAGCAACCAAGGATATTGGGGATTCATATAGCGTATTTATGCAGTTCGATTTAGCGCACACCAGTAAATTACTTCAGTTTATATTAACAACATGGTTATTGGAAGATCAAGTATTCATAAAATTTAGGTTGGGCTACTTCTAATCAATTCATCAAGCAGTAATGCCAAGTCTATAATCTAATAAGTATACTATTGAATTTTTCGTTTTCAGTTGTCCCATCGCCAGTGGCGGCTTTAGAAATTTTTTTCAAGATGTTCCTCAACAAGCATAAATTAGACAATCTAATAAAAAGAAAAATTTGTAAATTGACAACAACAACAATAAAAAAAACATGCAAATACATAAAGTTTACAATTGCCTTCTACATAGTTTTCTCATCAAATATTTGTTCATAATTCTAGCAAAAGAATAAACAATAAACTATAAGTTTATTTGAAATATTAATAAAATTATTGATTATTGTTATTTAGTTGTTTCATTAATTTGTTTGTCTTTTATAAATTATAATTTGTTATAGTTGTTTCATTAATTATAAAATTATTAATTGTTGTTTAGCCTAACACAATTTAATTTATTTATCTTTTATAATGTATTGATTAATTAAATTATTATTTATTAGTTATATTAGCACACACCCATGTGTAGATAATCTTTTTTTGAGAAACAATGATGCAGATAATTATTTAATTTGACACAAGCTATATATATATATATATATATATATATATATATGGGTTGTGTTAGTGGGCACCGTAAGGTGCCCGTTAACAACATATTTTGGGTAATTTTTTGTGTAAATTTTTCAATTTTTGACATTTTTTCAGTTTTTAGCAAATTTTTTTTTTTATCTCTTTTAACAATTTTTTAATAGCTTTTTTTCCTCTTTTTAAATGAAACAGAAAAAAGAGGAAAAAAAGTGCTTGTTAACATTTCTCTCTCTCTCTCTCTCTATATATATATATATATATATATATATATATATATATATGTATATCAATGAACATCAAAAGAGAAAGTGACCCATGAGAAAGTACTTTGATAAAAGGAAATTCTAAATTCCTAAATTGCCCAAGACCAATCCGGTTTTTCCTTTGATTTTTTTCCTTTCCACCATTTTTTAATTCTCTCATCTTTATCTTCTCTTTTTTTTTCTTTTTTCTTTTCTTTTTTCAGATGGTTCTCATCCACACATTTAAACTTCTCTTACTTTCCCAATGCCTTGACTAGTTGACTTGCACCTTCCTAGCTCTCAACTAATCATCTCTCATCTACACAGGTTCTCTCTTTTTCCTATCTTTTTTTTTTTCTCTTGCAAGTGTCTTCCTCTCCGCCTTCTCAGTCTCTTCATTCTCTTCCTAACAAATCTTTTCCTCTCCGCCTTCTCAGTCTCTTCATTCTCTTCCTAACAAATCTTTTCCTCTCCCTCCTTCTCAGCGTCAGTTACAAACAACAAAAATGCAAGATTTTTTCAAACTTTTGTCATAAAAATCTTGCAGAAACATTGTGTCTTCATCTAATGTTGGGCTTGCTGTCCATTTTTTTTTTTTTTTGAGAATCCGTGGGCTAAGGGCTTGCCATTGCTCTGTTACAATTTTTTTTTTTTTTTTCAGATTTTAGTTCAAATTTCTTTTTTGGGTTTTTTTTTTTCTTGAAAGTAAAACAAATATATATATTTTTTAAAAAAATTTGAGGATGTTCCTCAATTTGTTTTTAAGAGTAAACAAATAAATTTTTTTTTAATTATTATATATAAAAAAAAATTTCTAGCTCAAGTGTTTCCAGGAACACCCTGAGCTGAATGTGGCTCCACCACTGCCCATCGTGTGAATTAAATTAAATAACTCTTATGTAATAGTGAAATAAAAAAAAAATTACATAAGCACCAAGAAAAAAAATTCCCACCAAAGTGACAAATTTACTTAGATAAAAAACATGGGACAAGATTGATCAATACCTATAATAAAATAGATATCACAACACTCAATTTTATACTCAAAAATTGAGTTCGTAATAAATTTGGGAAAATATAAGAATGACTCTCTACAAATTAATACACTGTCATCGGAAAAAATGGAATCTGATGTAGTTATATTTGCCTTAACTCTATGTTGTGTAGTGACTGTAGTAGCCACCAATTTATCATTCTTGTGTAAGTCTTGGGTAGAAAAAAAAAGGGTTTTTTGCTCTCTCTCTACTCTCTCTCTCTCTCTAGCAATGCTCTCTATATTGCTGCATTAATTGGACTCTCTTGAGGTTTTGTAATGTTCTCACATTACACCACACACACCACGACTTTATATAAAGAACTTCCATCCTATTTCTAATAGAATAATATGGCTTTTGGATTAGGAAAACCACAGAGACCTTGATCAAGTCTTTCAAGTGACCTTGAAGTGTAGAAGAGATCACATTGGTGATTAGTGTCTCAACTTCCGTTTTGGAAACTATGAAGAGAAACCACTATGGAGGCTATAAGGAATACTCTTTCGGGTTTTGGTATTCTAAAAATTTGCTAACTAAATATAGGTTTTATTGTCGTTCTTATATTGAGGACGATTAAGGGTTGGTTGGCTACTAATATAAATTGGAAAAATTGATATGCATAGTCATGGTAAATCTCGATCAACCAATGTTATGGAAAACTTGATAACTGAATTTCAAATCATGATAATCTGACTTGTCTTCTCACATGTTCCCTTAAAACTTGCTTGATCAAGTGCCTCAACATAGCTAGCGCTTTGAACCTCTTCTTTCAGCTCTTTAACCTCAAAGACACAATACAATTACGACTTAAATAAAATGAATACAGGAAAATATTGCAATTACATTAGAAACATTGACACCAAATTTTTCAACACACTACTGTCGTTAATAGATTACCAAAAAAAAATACCAAGGGAGAAAGATGCACATAATTACTACATGCATCAAGCATTGTTAAATCGTAAATTGAAGGTAAGCATGTCAACCACCTCCAATGTAGGTGCTTTTTCAATAGATAGCTTCTTGGAAACCTCTTGCATGGTTGGCCTAGATTTTGGATTGGTTGCCAAGCATGCCAATGCAAGCTTTGCAATCAAGACCACTTTGAATGCGACTTGATTTCTAGGAGATTTGAGGCGTTGATCTAAAATGTCCTTCAATTGTATATCATGGGCGGTTGAAGTAGTTGCTGATGATGAAGATGATGATGAGAGAAATGAAATGAGGTCTCCTGGATGATTTCCCATGATCACTTCCAATATTAACATTCCAAAGCTATAAACATCACATTTCTCATTCACTTCCATTGTGTATGCAAGCTCTGCAAAATAGAAGAATCTAACTTATCCAACACTTAGTATGATACAGTGTAAACCTAAAGTGTAATTCATTGTTGCTTCCCATGTGAACTTTTTAATTGAAGCTATCCACCCTAAATTAAAACACTATTTGTAATATATACCATAAAAATCATAATATTTCAACCAACACCTTGATTCAAGAATATAATTTGTGATATTCACCAACCATCCAAATTAGTGGTGTAAACTAATGGTCTCATTGTATAGGGTGCACATTTCTAATGCAATCAAAGTTTGGTGTGGATATTACCCAATAGAGTTTTAATTTAGACAATGTGGTGAAAATAAATTTTAATGCCGAAACGGTGTTGATTGTAAAATTTTGAAATTTTTAATGCATATGTTCATATAATTTATGTACATGCTTATAATTAACCCTTATTTTTATTTTTATTTTTCCTTTTGGGCTAACTCACACTTTTTACTTTATTTTTATACACAATTACTTTCAATAAAATAGTGTTGATTGTAAAATTTTGAAAGTTAGGATGCATATATTCATATAATTTATGTGAATGCTTATAATTAACCCTTATTTTTATTTTTATTTTTCCTTTAGGGCTATCAAACCCTTTTTTACTTCATATTTATACACAATCACTTTCAGTGCATGGGGTAAAAGTAGGGGGGTTTTTTCAAATTCCTCCCTTTTATCTCTTTTCTTATTAAATTTTATATATACACACACACATATATATACACACACACACACATATATATATACACACATTTCACTTATTAAGCCCTTCATCTTTTTTTTTCCCCCAAATGGATAAAAATTCATTTATGGCACAATGCTAAATGAAATTGTCCCCCCCCCCCCCCAAACACACACACACACACACCAAAAAAATAAAATCATTAATTCTAAAGGAAATTAAAGTATAACTTTCAAGAATATAGGAGAAAAGCAATATTCCCATTTTATGTTTAGAGTAGTTCACATTTCCCTCATTTATATTTGGAACCAACCAATTTCCCTCTCTATGTTTCAGAAATGAGCAAATACCCCAATTCTATTGCTCCCTCTATTAATTCTAATGGAATCATCTAATTTCTAAAAGATTATATTGTGCAAAATCTAAAATACTCTCAACTAAAAAATAAAAACTCCAATGCTTTCTCTCTTCTCTCCAAATCCAGATATAGTAAAGCCAAACAATACAGAAGCTTGATCTGTTTGTTTAATGGCCATGGGAAAAATTATTCAATTCGTTTTGTTGAATATGCCCTTGGGTTTTGGGGGAATAGAGTGTGGATTATGATGAGGTTCAACACAGTCCACCGGAGGACCAATGCCAATTTGCCACGCTAAGTTATACTCAGTGTGTGTGTGCATGTTTATCAAATATAGGTGTGTATCCAAATGTCCCAGCAAATGCATGTGTGTGTGTGTGTGTGTGTTTATCAAATAAAAAAAGATACTTAGGAAAAAATTATATTACCTGGAGCTATGTATCCAAATGTTCCGGCAAATGTAGTCCAATTGGATGAGTCAGGCTTTAAAAATCTAGCTATGCCAAAATCAGAGATACGTGCCTCATAATTTGAATCTAACAAGATGTTCTTGCTAGATATGTCTCGATGAACTATGGGAGGTGAGCAATTGTGATGCATATAGGATAAAGCATCAGCCACGCCTTTAACAAGATTTGCCCTTTTGATCCAATCAAAACCAACTACCTCTTCTTTATTGCTCAATATATCTTTCACACTACCCCTTTCTAAAAACTCATAAACCAGAAATGATTGTCGTGGATGTGAGCAAAAGCCAAAAAGCTTTACCACATTCCGATGCTTAATTTCTAGAAGAGCACGAATCTCGTTTTCGAAACCCTTTGCATTGGTAATATCACCATCTTGTACTGAATGAAGTTTTTTCACAGCAATAACTTGACCTGATTGTAGCTCTGCTTTGTAAACACTTCCACACCCTCCCACTCCAACACAATATTTAGAGTCAAATTCCTCTGTTGCTTCAATGATGCTCTCATACACCATTTTCCCATCATAGCTCCAGATTGCAAACATATTACCATTTTGTGCTTCTCTTGCATTGCTTACCTTGTTCTTCAATTTTGGGCGCTTCAAAACAATGTAAAGAATCCCACATACAATCATTGAGAGAAAAATTATGCTTAAAATAGGAACAATAAAGATAATCAGAACTTTATTTCGCCTTTTCTCACTAGGATTCTTGCCCAAAGTAATGGAAGAGGGACAAGCCTTTAAACTAGAGGCATTACCACACAAACCTTTATTATTTCTCAATGCTTCAAATGGAGCCTCACTAAAGGCTTTATTGTTGGGTAGAGGACCTTCCAAGCAATTGTATGATATATCAACATTGGTCAGGCTTGACATTTCACCAAAAGTGATTGGAATGGAGCCAAAGAGCTCATTATGAGAGAGATTCAATGTTTCTAAGCTTCGCAGTTCTCCAAGCTGTGGTGGTATTTTTCCAATCAACAAATTCTCACTCAAATCAAGCATTTGAATAAACTGTATGTTGCCAATCTCAGTTGGAACACTCCCCTTAATTTTATTTTTGCTTAAGTTCAAGTTCAATAAATTTGCACACTCCAAAATTTGTTTGGGAAATGATCCTGTTAAATTGTTGGCTGAAAGAATAAGAAATTGCAGATTGGATAGCATTCCAATTTTCGATGGAATAGTACCAGAAAGTTGATTATCACCCAAATGAAGGAGAAACAATGATGTCAAATTTCCTAATTCTTTTGGAATCTGCCCAACTAGATGATTGAAGGAGAGATCAAGTACGTGTAGCTCGGTGGATCTTCCAAGCTCAAGAGGTATTACACCAGAAATTCTATTATTGGAGATTTTTAAGCTTTGCAAACTTTGGCATTGCCCCCACTTTTGAGAAAGTTCTCCATAGAAATGGTTATAACTCAAATCGATATACGTCAAATTTGGGTATATGCCAAAGTCTTCTGATAAATTTCCTCTTAACTGGTTTCGCTCAAGCCTCACTCGTACTAAGCTGGTGCAATTTCTCAAGCTTATTGGAATGGAACCGATGAAATAATTGTCATATGCTATGAATTTTTGAAGGGATCCACTATTACAAACATTTCGTGGAAGATAACCAGACAACATGTTTTCCTCCAATGCCAAATACCACAGATTTGTAAGATTATTAAATTCGAAAGGTAGAGAGCCATTAAGTTCATTTGTGAACAACTTCAGATCGGTAAGAAGTTTGAGCTTTCCTATTTCTGAAGGGATTGGGCCAGAAAGATTGTTCATGTACAAATAAAGTACATCAAGAAATTCCAACTTTCCAATTTCTTCAGGTATGGGTCCAGAAAGTGTGTTATTGTCAAGTTCTAACAAACTCAAGTTGCTTAAGTTTCCTATAGAAGTAGGAATTAAACCTGAAAGTTTGTTTGCACTAAGGTCTAAAGAGGCTAAATTTCCTAAGTTTCCCATAGAAGAAGGGATAGATCCACAAAGATTGTTCTTCCATAGATAAAGAGTAGACAAGTTGCTCAAGTTTCCTATAGAAGCAGGTATTGGACCAGAGAGATTGTTCATGTAAAGAGCAAGACGACGAAGAAATCCCAACTTTCCAATTTCTTCAGGTATGGGTCCAGAAAGTGTGTTATTGTGGAGTTCTAACAAACTCAAGTTACTTAAGTTTCCTATAGAAGTAGGAATTAAACCTGAAAGTTTGTTTGTGCTAAGGTCTAAACTGGCTAAATTTCCTAAGTTTCTCATAGAGGAAGGGATTGATCCACAAAGATTGTTCTCCCAAAGATGAAGTGCAGACAAGTTGCTCAAGTTCCCTATAGAAGCAGGGATTGGACCAGAGAGATTGTTCATGTTTATAGAAAGCTTTTGAAGAGATCCCAACAATCCAATTTCTTGAGGTATGGGTCCAGAAATTTGGTTAGCGCTGAGAAATAAAGTACTCAAGTTGCTCAAGTTTCCTATAGAAGCAGGTATCGGACCAGAGAGATTGTTCATGTAAAGAGCAAGACTACTGAGAAATCCCAACTTTCCAATTTCTTCAGGTATGGGTCCTGAAAGTATGTTATTGTTGAGCCATAAAACGCTCAGGTTGCTTAAGTTTCCTATAGAAGTAGGAATTAAACCTGAGAGATTGTTTTTATATAGAATAAGCCAAGCAAGAGATGTTAGCTTTCCGAGTTCTTGAGGAACAGACCCGGAAAGTTTGTTATCATAAAGAACCAGAGTGGTTAAGTTGCTCAAGTTTCCAATTGCTACAGGGATTGAACCTGTGAAACCGTTACTAGACAAGTTTAGGACATTGAGCAATTTTAGATTTCCTACTTGATGAGGAATGGATCCAGAGAGTTGGTTGGTAGATAAATCAAGGTAGATTAGCTTAGAAAGGTTGCCCAAGTGGGAAGGAATGGTACCGAAGAGTAAGTTGTTGCTGAGATCAAGACTTACGAGACTGTGTAAGCATGAGAAGCTGAAAGTGTGGAGTGTACCTTTTAAAGCAGAACCTGTGAGGTTGATATGAGAGATGCTGCTAAAGTTGTTGCAAGAAATTCCAACCCATTGGCAAGGGATGTTTCCAACCCATGAAGACAACCGAAACTGGCTTTGGTTGTCAAGGCTGGCTTTCCATTCCAAAAGAGCCTCTGCTTCTAGTCCCATCATTGTTACTACATTGGAAGGTGAAGTTGCAGAGGAAGAAGAAATAGCAACATGGAAAGAAGAAGCCAAGGCAAGAATGATAATGAAAGCCGCGGTGAATAAGCAATGGAAAATCGGTCTCTCTATTAAGGACATCATGACTTTGATAAGTTGCATGCGAGGATATAGATTGTTGGTAGATGGCAGAAAGGAATTGGGTGATCAGAGAACAAATGGCTTTATGGTTATGTAGGTCAGTAGGTGCATGAAGTAGTATATATAGACATTCTCCACATTAATTAGGAGAATCATCTGAGGGCTTTAACGTAATTTTATTTGTTTTTTCCAGGTGTAACATAATTACTGTATGTCATATGAATGATTTTTTTTTTAAAAAACTTTAATTATTTTATAAAAAAAAATAGAAAAATGAATATGCGACAATGTATTATTAGTGTTGTATAAAGTTTTTTTTTAGAGATAATTACAATATGTTGTTAACCTGCCGTTCAAACATTTTTTCCTTTAAATCCCTAAACATAATGTACATTGGGAGATGCCGTATGGTTTTTATTGGGTGGAATCATATAGTTTGAAAATTGAAAAGGGAGAAAAAGAAGAAACATACAAACAAACAAAACCTTGACCAACATAGTTAAATAAATTCTATTTCTACCACCTATTTTGCCTAATTTTTGTAGCATATAAGCATATTTCTTAGTGATGGTTTGTGATAGCTATTATTTTAAATCAATTTTTTTTTTTGGTACCAGTTAGCTTAGTGGCTTGTATCCCGCTAGTTGTTATTAACAACCATATGCTTGACTCAACTTGAGTCAAGCTCATGGTTGTTATAACAACTAGCGGGATAAAAAAAAAACAACCATGAGCTTGACTCAAGTCAATAAAGTTGAGTCAAGCATATGGTTGTTAATAACAACTAGCGGGATAAAAAAAAACAACCATGAGCTTGACTTAAGTCAATAAAGCCTGGGCCATATAGTAACTATTTTGTAACAATTAATTGTTAAGTTAATTTTTGTCCAAACAAAAAAGAGTAAGATTAGAAATACAAATATTTTTTTTAAAAAAATTTACAAACTGCTGATGTAGTGAATAGTTGTTAGTAAATGAAAAAGCGATGTTAATGGTGAGTTTATATGAAAACCAATAATAAGTTGGTCACGTCAATAATTTGTAAAAATGTTATAAAATAGTTTGTGAATGTAGCGCTACTCAACAAGAAATTATACTTAGTAAATACTAAGTTATAGTCTAAGATCTTTCTCAAAAAAAAAAAAAAAGTTATAATCTAAGATTACAACTAACTTTGTAACTAAACTATGTCCAAACAAAGAAGAGTAATACTAGAAATACAAATTTTTTACAAAAATTTTTACAAACTATTGATATGGTGAATAATTATTTGTAAATAAAAAAGTAATATTAATGGTAGGTCTAGATAAAAACTAATAATAAATTAGTTATATCAACACTTTGTAATAATGGTCAATAAAGCCAAAGTATTAAAGCTTGACCTTATGTCAATAAAGCCTGAAATTGTGGGGAAATTAAATTAAAACTTTAAGTGGCCATGACCATGACCTCTTTTATCAATTATCGTGATAGGGGCCTTCAAAAAAATATATTTTATCCCACTAGTTGTTATTAACAACCATGAGCTTGACTTAAGCCAATAAAGTCTGGGCCCTATAGTGACTATTTGTTTTGCGCCTTGAACGCGTCAAACAGACTTCAACCTAACTTACCACCTAAAGACCCCAACATGGATAGCATGTTCAATATCAGATGAACTTTTACTTAATTTCTATCCATACAAATAATTGAGTAGCGGTAGATTCTAGTTAACTTAACTAGTTAGTTTTTTATCGTTGGATAAGAGATTTAAAGTTGAATTTCAAATCAATTAATGTCTTAGCTTAAGTATAAAACACAATCATCGGTGCCATAAATTTGAAATACTATCATATTTTTTAAAAAATTAAATAATAAATCAGTTGCTAAACTATCCAATTTTGAGTAAAAACTATATTGGGGATTCATACTATTGGTGTAATTGTGCAAGCTTATTAGACAATAACTTGGATTTTCTGTGGTTGAATCTTTACATCTATTTCATGATAACTCTACCATTCCCATTTGTTTATTTCTTCATCTGGTATGTCTTCACCATCATCATTTTTTCTTGGATAAAGTCATTCCCAGATTACTTGTTTGATTGTTCTTCCTATATATTCTTTCTCCTGTATGTTATAAATTTTGATATATATATATATATATATATATATATATATATGCAAGTTGTATGTTGGAAAGTAAGTAAATAATTATTCACTTGTAAAATCTATTAGTAAATAACTAAATGAGTTAATTTAATTATTTGTCCAAACCTATTAGTACATGAAGTCTTTAAGTAATTTTCAAATTAATATTAATCAAACAGAAAGATTTTTTAAATAATCTTATGAATGTTTTTAGTTAAATTATTCATAGTAAAAAGAACATTTAAACAATATTGTTTTCTAACTAAAATGTTTAGACAAAGAATTAGATTGACTATTTTTTTTTTTTTTTTTACAAAGAATTAGAATTAGATGGACTAAATTGACAATAATTTTAACATGAAGAACTAATTTGACAATTATAGTTAAAATTAAAGGACTAAATTTAAACCATTAGATTCTTAACAATTTTTTTTATAGGACTTTCACATTATTTTATTTTATTTTTTCTTTGTAATTTGGTTATAAGAGATGTCACTAAGAAGTAGATAGTGCTTGAAATTTAAAAAAGAAGGAGAAGAACCGTTCTTTAAATTATGATGACTTATATATATATATATAGAGAGAGAGAGAGAGAGAGAGAGAGACACACACACACACACTAAGATGTAGCATTTATTTTTACTATATTTCTATTGAGCCACATCATCTACATATTTTTTACTCTCTTTTTTTTTTTAACTATTTTTCTTCCTATTAATCCCCAAAATATTGTCACACTTTTTCCATTTTTCCAACCTTTCCACACTATATTACATTTTTATTTCTCAATTACTATCTATACGAGATTATTCTATGGATAAAGGGAAAAGTGGAACCGTTTTGTCAATAAAGCCACAGCATTAAAGCTTGACCTTATGTCAATAAAGCCTGAAATTGTGGGGAAATTAAATTAAGGCTTAGCCATGACCATGACCTCTTTTATCAATTATTAGGATAGGAGCCTTCAAAAATATATATTTTATCCTGCTAGTTGTTATTAACAACCATGAGCTTGACTCAAAGTTGTGATTAACAACCATGAGCTTGACCCAACTCGAGTCAAGCTCATGGTTGTTAATAACAACTAGTGGGATAAAAACAACAACCACCCTTAGCTTGACTCAGGTCAATAAAGCCTGGGCCATACAGTGACTATTTTCTAACAATTAATTGTGTAGTTAATTTTTGTCTAAACAAAAAAGAGTAATGCTAGGAATACAAATATTTTTTTAAAAAAAATTTACAAACTGCTGATATAGTGAATAGTTGTTGGTAAATGAAAAAGTGATGTTAATGGTGAACTTATATGAAAACCAATAATAAGTTGGTCACATTAATAATTTCTAAAAATGTTATAAAATAGTTTGTGAATGTAGCGCTACTCAACAAGAAATTATACTTAGTGTCGGACCATGTGCCTTACCGATCTATCCAATGACCAATTAGTGAAGGATGAGGGGCACAAATCTTTTATAGCCTTCGATTGCAGACCAAACCCATTGGTAATTTGGTATTGGAGCGAATTGTGAAAATCCCTCACACTTAGTTAATACTAAGTTATTGTCTAAGATCTTTCTCCAAAAAAAAAAGTTATAGTCTAAGATTACAACTAATTTTGTCCAAACAAAAAGGAGTAATGCTAGAATACAAATTTTTTTACAAACAAATTTACTTAATATGGTGAATAGTTATTAATAAATAAAAAAGTAATATTAATGGTAGGTATAGATGAAAACTAATAATAAATTAGTTATATCAACACTTTGTAATAATGGTCAATAAAGCCAAAGTATTAAAGCTTGACCTTATGTCAATAAAGCCTGAAATTGTGGGGAAATTAAATTAAAGCTTTAAGTGGCCATGACCATGACCTCTTTTATCAATTATCGTGATAGAGGCCTTCAAAAAAATATATTTTATCCCGCTAGTTGTTATTAACAACCATGAGCTTGACTTAAGTCAATAAAGCCTGGGCCCTATAGTAACTATTTGTTTTGCACCCTGAACGCGTCAAACAAACTTCAGCCTAATTTACCACCTAAAGACCCCAACATGGATAGCATGTTCAATATCTGATGAACTTTTACTTAATTTCTATCCATAGAAATAATTGAGTAGCGGTAGATTCTACTTAACTTAACTAGTTAGTTTTTTATCGTTGAATAAGAGATTTAAAGTTGAATTTCAAATCAATTAATGTCTTAGCTTAATTATAAAACACAATCATCGATGCCATAAATTTGAAATACTATCATATCTTTTAAAAATTTAAAAAATTAAATAATAAATCAGTTGCTAAACTATCCAATTTTGAGTAAAAACTATATTGGGGATTCATACTATTGGTGTAATTGTGCAAGCTTATTAGACAATAACTAGGATTTTCTATGGTTGGATCTTTACATCTATTTCATGATAACTCTACCATTCCCATTTGTTTATTTCTTCATCTGGTATGTCTTCACCATCATCATTTTTTCTTGGATAAAGTCATTCCCAGATTACTTGTTTGATTGTTCTTCCTATATATTCTTTCTCTTGTATGTTATAAATTTTGATATATATATGCAAGTTGTATGTTGGAAAGTAAGTAAATAATTATTCACTTGTAAAATCTATTAGTAAATAACTAAATGAGTTAATTTAATTATTTGTCCAAACCTATTAGTACATGAAGTCTTTTAAGTAATTTTCAAATTAATATTAATCAAACAGAAAGATGTTTTAAATAATCTTATGAATCTTTTTAGTTAAGTTATTCATAGTAAAAAGAACATTTAAACAATATTGTTTTCTAACTAAAATGTTTAGACAAAGAATTAGATTGACTATTTATTTTTTATTTTTTTACAAAGAATTAGAATTAGATGGACTAAATTGATAATAATTTTAACATGAAGAACTAATTTGACAATTATAGTTAAAATTAAAGGACTAAATTTAAACCATTAGATTTTTTTTTTTTTTTAAAGGATCTTAACAATTTTATTTTATTCATGAATGATAGGAGATATTATTTACATTTCCCTTTACAATAATATCGCCTATATATATATATATATATATATATATATATATATATATACATTCATAATTTAATGTTAATCTCCATTTAGTTTGGTGGCGATGATGCCATTGTTAAGTACTGGGATGTTACTTCTAAGATCCCATTTTTAGAGCTTTAAGTGTCATAAGGATTATGTGCGTTGTGAAGATTTTTCACCTATTAGTAATGAAATGTGCGTCACTAGGTCATATGATCACACGGTTAAGCTTTGGGATGTGAGAGTGAAAGGTTCAAAATCAGTTATGGAGGTTAAACCAAGTAAAACCGGTTGAGAGTGGGTTTTTTGCCATCTCAGGGGTTAGTTGCTACAGCGGGTGGGAATTCAGTTAAGATATGAGATTTGATTGGAGAGTTATATAAAGACTGTTACATTAGTTTGAGTATGGAGATTAGGGAAGGAGATTGCGGAGGAAGAGAGGGAGTATAGGGATTTGAGTGTGGGATTGGGTGGGTATATGAAGGTGTATGATTTTGGGAGCATGAAGGTCACATATTCAATAAGGTTCCTGCACCACTTATGTCAATTGGGTTTTCGTTGGATTGTGGGGTGAGAGTTATTGGGAGTTGAATGGGATAATGTATGTTGAAAAAAGGAAGAGGAATCGGGAGAATGTGGAGAGTGGTTTGAGGAGCTTTTCGAGTATAGGTTTGGAGATGCAGAGGAGGGTTATAAAGACTTCGTCTATTTTTGGTATCAAAGTCTTTTCCACTATCTCCTTAATTTAAGTTCTTTATTTTTGTATTTACAACACCACTATAAACATTTATACAATAATAGAGTACATGTTTTTCATAAGAAAACAAGAGCAAGAATAGAAAAGACACCCTTGATAAAAATGTGAACTTGCTTTTGTAAGATTGAGATGTGCTCTCCAAGATAAAAGATTGTTATCCAACACACCACCTTTATCGTAGTTCACTATGTATTTCAATGTGCTTGTGATTCTCTTAGTTTTTCTTCTATTTTGCTACTCTTTTGGTGGATTTTTCATTTTTTTTTTTTTACTTTTTTTTTCCTCAATTACAGATTACCAAAGTACAATTTTGATCACATTAAAATACATTCCTGATCATAGGTTCTCTCTTTTTATCATTTGGTTTGTTTAATATTTAGTTGTTATTAGAAGTGGGTATTTAAGTTTCACTATATATATATATATATATATAGAGAGAGAGAGAGAGAGAGAGAGAGAGAGAGAAGAGGAGAAGAGAAGAGTTTTACACATTTGAATATGTTTCTCAATGTGCATATCAACTATTTGGTTAATTGCCTAAGACAAGGCATAGTCTTTATAGATTGTAGTAAAATTCTTGAAATTATTTGTATCCATATTTGAATATTAAAATCACATCATTGTATGAACATACAACCATTAGTGGAGCCAAGAGGCCACCTTGACTTTGTAAAATTCTTATTTACAGCATTACAAAAATAAGAAAGATAAAGTTTAATTACAAAATTGGTTGTAGCTGAAAACTACAACTTCCTTTAAAAAAATTAATCTTACTCAATATTTTGAATATCTAAACATTGGATTGCATGTTCTTTGTGCTCTTAATACACATACAAAATTTTTATGTCAATCAGATATTATTTACTATATGATATATATAAACTTATATTTTATACATAATTTTAAACTACAAAACTTGTAATTTAAACAATTTATCGATAACATAGCTATTATTTTTTAATTTTTTAGAAATTTTGCAAGCATGGAGGATTTAAAAAGAAATATAATTCAATGGTAAATTTGTCAAAATTCACCTCTAATTAAAAGATATTAAGGAAGATTATAGTATAAGGTAACAACTAATTTTGTAGCTAAAGTTTATCCAAACAAGAAAGAGTAATGCTAGAAATACAAAATTTTTTACAAATTTTTTTTACAAACTGTTGATATGATGAGTAGTTATTGATAAATGAAAAAGTAATATTAATGGTGGACCTATATAAAAACTAATAAGAAGTTGATCACATTAACCGTTTGTAAAAATGTTATAATTAAAATAGTTTGTGGTTGTAGTGTTACTCTACAAAAAAACATCATTAGAGATTAGGACATGAATATATACACACACACAAGAATACTGTTATGGTTAGTTTCCCTCTTTGAAAAATTTATTGGCTCTGCCACTGATACAAGTACAACAATTATTATGACACAAAGAAGACTATCTCCCAACCAAAGAATAATGAATCTCTTTGTTAATTTTTATTTAATTATCACCTCAAATTCATTTTGTTATTCAATTCTATTCTATTCCAGACTAATCATCTCAACATATATTGAGAGGTTTTTGAAATTTTTTTTATTATATTATAAATTTGATCCAAACGAACAATATTGTAATTTGCATAACTCATCCTAATGCAGTACAATAAGAAAACAAATAAAAGAAGTGTGGAATACACTTGAGCATGATCACACAAACAGTTGTCCCAAGGTTATCTCGTCAAACATCTCTGACAGAGGTGATCTTTCGATAGATAGCTCCTGAGAAATTTGCTGCATGGTCGGTCGAGATTGAGGATTAGTTTCCAGGCATGCAAATGCAAACTTTGCAACAGACACCACTATCCTTGCGGCTTGATTTCTAGGAGGTTCAAGTCGTTGATCCAACACATCCTTCAATAGTATACCATGGGCAGTTGAAGTTGTTGCTGATGATGACGATAATGATGAGAGAAGTGAGATGAGATCTCCTGGATGCTTTCCCATGATCACTTCCAATGTCACTACTCCAAAGCTATAAACATCGCATTTCTCATTCACTTCCATCGTATATGCAAGTTCTGCAAAACCAAAGAAATCAGCTCATCCATTTAGAGTATGGTTAGAAGGTAACCTCTAGTTGCTATATTACTTATTGTTGGATTGCATCCCTTTAACTTCTTCATTTACTATGATGGTGGATAAGTTGAATATAAAAAATTTATCTCTGCAACAGTTTTCCCCATCTTTTGGACTAAAATGGTGGTACCTATATTCCTGCACCATGCAAATCTAGGGAACAAAACACATTTAAACCCAACCATTGTCTTCTTTTTGCCAAAACAATTGTGATGCTGCTTTACATTTTTATTTTTCGTAAAAGGATGTGAGATTATTTCAATACCTATGGCTTGAACTTTTTATAAAGTTCATTGATCTTTTGTCTAAATCATGTACATGTCTAATTTCAATCATGTTCATGGCTTTATCTTTGAACTTTTTATAAATTCATAGGTTCTTTTACATTAATGAGATGATAAGCTCACTATACCTCCAAAAACGATGATTAGTAAAACAAATGAAATGCATATGGGCTGCTCGGAGATCAGCCATGCCAATAGAAAATAACTACCTGGAGCAGCATATCCAAACGTGCCAGCAAATAAAGACCAATTGGATGAGTCTGGCTTCAAAACTTTAGCTGTGCCAAAATCTGAGATGTGAGCATTGTGTTCTAAGTCCAACAAGATGTTCTTGCATGATATGTCTCGATGAACTATTGGAGGAGAGCAGCCGTGGTGCATATAGGATAAACCTTCGGCCACACCTTTAACAATGTTTATCCTCTTAATCCATCCGAATTCTGTTGCCTCTTCCTTGTTGCTAAGTTTCTTTTCCAAGCTTCCCCCTTCCAAGAACTCATAAAGCAAAAATAAGTGTCGCGAATGTGAACAAAACCCATAAAGCCTTACAATGTTGCAATGTCGAATTTCTGTCAATGCACGAATCTCATTCTCAAAACTATCTAGATTGGTGATTCCTTCATCCTCTAATGGGTGAAATTTCTTCACTGCAATTACCTGACCTGTTGGCAGTTCAGCTTTATAAACACTTCCATACCCTCCTACTCCAATACAATATTTGGGGTCAAATTCTTCTGTTGCATCAATGATGTTTTCATACACCATTTTCCCATCATAGCTCCAAATTGTGAACATATTATCATTCCGTGCTTCTCTTGGACTGTTCTGATTGTTCCTCACCCTTCGGCAGTTGAGAAGAACATAAAGAAACCCAACTACACTAAAAATAAGAAACAGGACACCAAAAGAAGGGACTAAAATCAAAATCACAACTTTTCTACTCTCTTTGCCATTAGGACTGTTACTGATTGTTGAGGGGCAAGCATTCAAACCTGTAGTGTTTCCACACAGGTCTTTATTATTAATGAATCCATCAATTGGAGCCTCAAGGAATGGTTTGCTGTTGGGGAGAGGGCCCTCCAACTGATTGTAAGATATATCAATATTTGTCAAACTTGACATATCAGCAAAAGTTGATGAGATGGAACCGGAGAGCTCATTATGAGAAAGATTCAATGTTTCCAAGTTTTCCAAATTTCCAAGCTGTGGTGGTATCTCTCCCATAAGTAAATTCTGACTGAGATCAAGATTTTGAAGAGAGTATATGTTCCCAATTTCATAGGGAATACTCTCTCTAAATCTATTTTTGCTCAAATTCAAGTACTGTAACTTGGAGCATGCCTCTAACTGCCTAGGAATCGATCCAGTTAGATTGTTTGCTGCCAGATTAAGAATTCTTAAATTGGACAAATTCCCAATTTCTGGTGGTACTCTACCTAGAAGTTCGTTATCAGCAAGTGTAAGGTTGAACAATGATGTTAGCCTCTCCAACTCCCTTGGAATCTCTCCAGCTATATTATTAGAGGAGAGATCAAGTAGATGTAGCTGAATCATTCCCCCAAGCTGAGGAAGTATTACACCTGAAATTCTATTGTTGGAGATTTTCAGACTTTGTAAATTTTGGCACTGACCCCACTTCGGAGAAAGTTCTCCATAGAAATTGTTATAACTCAAGTCAATGTAGTTCAAATTGGGATATACCCCAAACTGTTCTGATATATTTCCTGTTAGCTGGTTTCTTTCAAGCCTTAATCTATACAAGCTGGAGCAGTTTCTTAAGCTTATAGGGATGGGGCCTGTCAAATAATTGTCATGTGCCGTGAATAATTCAAGTGATCCACCAATGCATATATGTTGTGGAAGAGAACCAGACAACATGTTGTTACTAAACACCAAGTACTTCAAATATGTAAGATTATTCATTTCTACAGGAATGGAGCCATTCAGTTTATTCATGAACAATCCTAGATGGGTGAGAAATTTAAGGTTCCCAAATTCTCGTGGGATGGGTCCAGATAATTGATTTCCCATAAGGCGCACCTTGGTGAGAATGGTCAAGTTTCCTATAGCGGAAGGAATGGATCCATAAAAGTTGTTGCTAAAAAGGAATAGAACAGTTAGGTTTGCCAAGTTGCCTATAGATGTAGGGATTGATCCTGTTAGATTGTTTATTGACAAATCAAGCTCGCTTAGAGATTTTAGCATTCCTATGTCATGGGGGATTGTTCCAGAAAGTCCATTGTTATTAAGTAAAAGAGTGGATAAATTTCCCAAACTTCCTATTGAAGCAGGTACTGAACCCGTTAAATTGTTCTTAAACAAAGCTAGCTCATTGAGCGAGCTCAACATTCCTATTTCATAAGGAATGGATTCATTAATATTGTTTTCAAATAAGTAAACTATTCGTAGAGCTCTCATTAGGCCTATTTCAGATGGTATCCTTCCAAATAGTTGATTGCAAGACAAATCAAGGTAGATGAGCTTAGAAAGGTTACCTAAGAATGAAGGAATAACTCCATATAGTGAGTTGTTGCTGAGATTAAGACCTAAGAGATTGGGGAAGAACGAGAACCTGAAAGCGTGGAGAGTACCTTTTAAACCAGAATCTGTGAGGTTTATATGTATGACACTTCTAAACTCATTGCAAGCAATTCCACTCCAATTGCAAGGGCTGTTTCCAACCCATGAAGAAAAGATAGACCGGTTTTGGTTGTCAAGGCTTGTTTGCCACTTTAGAAGCCCCTCTACTTCTTGTCCTTCTGTTGTTGCTGTTGGAGAAGTTACAAAGGAAGCAGAATTAGCAACATGGGAAGAAGAAAATGATGCAAAGATGAGGATGATGATATATTTGAACATGACTAGTAAAGCAGTTATATAATTGGATAGCTGTTTGTGTACACAAGATAGCGTGAGTTTAAGTTGTGAAAATTTATTTGTTGCCATCAACTTCAAAGGAAGAGGGATGAATTAGAGAAGGGAATGAATGGCTTGAAGTATGTAGACTCATTTGTCATGGGTTCCACTTCTTAGAGATAAGCTCAAAAATTCCTTTTACATTATCTTTTTGTTTTCTTCTTTTTTGCTTTATGTTTTTCCTATTCTTTGGCCCTATTAACTGAGCTTGGGAAAGATGATTAGCTCCATGTTCTATCAGGTGAACGTGATATTGAAAACGAATAAGCCATTGATTTAAATCAACTCACGGAAACTCTTTTGTGTTATATTTTCTTTGTTTCAGCCAATCAAGAAGAGTTACATCACTAGAGCTAGATCAATGCACCGAGTTTCCCATTCAAAAGTCAAACCTGATGGCCTCTGATATCCTAGATTCAGCAGTACCTCCCCAGATGTATGACTTGGAACAACCATGAGCTTGACTTTCTGTCATCTTAGGCCTCACGTTTTCCACTTTTCTAAGGTTAGGTGGGTTTTCAATTATCATTTTACGGATCAAACTAAGTTCTTTTCAAGACAAGAACATAAATACGAATCATCTTGTAAGCAGTATTTCACCAGTGCACGCTCAACAATGTGCCGTAAAGTGAAACAGACGGATGCTTTTTATATCTTTCTTGCATTCACATTCAAGCATTGTCATAAAATCATATTAAGGCTAATGCCAAACAAAGGATGATAATATTAAAATATGTAGTTATGCAAGCTGTCTTCCACATTTATTCACAAATCACAACAAAATCAATTCCTTATTATAAGATTCATATTTTAGATACATCATTCCCAAAGTTCCTGATAACAAATGTGGAAGACAAGTTAGAATTCTCACTAACAAGGGAAATTGTAGGAGTTTAACAAGTTATAATTTCAAGTGAACAATATTTCCCCATGCTATAACATACTGAAATCTTAACACTATAAGTCAGAATTCTATAATGCTTACAAACAATTCTACAAATCATACACTCAAGGATTACACTTATTTGAGCTCAATAATTTATGAAAAAAAAAAAATCAATAATTTAAGGTCTAGAGATAAACTATTGGTAAAGTTTAGGAGTTAAAATAGTATTTTACCTTCTTTTTATTCCTCATCTTATATCGTTGTTGGCAAAACTAGGAAGCACATCACCAACCAAATAAATCTCGTTGCTATTGGAACAATTAGATCCTATAATAAAGAAAATTGAAAATCTAAAGAAAAAAAGAAGAGGTGAATGCTATCAAATTACATAAATATTATTAAAGTTATAACTTGAATTTATACCCAAATCAAGCCACATCAACAAATACCTTTACAATTGTCCCATAGGTTCTTCAGGGTCACTTTGTGATCTTATACGAAATTGGATTCCAACTGGTTTATTGATCAAATTTAGTTCGATAAAGCAAACTGAGGGACAAACTATGAACAAGATCATAAAAAATAAAAGCTTCACATAATCACTACATCAATCATTGTTAAACAATAAACCCAAGGTAAGTATGTCAGACGGCTCTGACGACATAGGTGCTCTTCCAATAGATAACTCTCGGGAAACCTCCTGCATGGCTGGCATAGATTTTGGATTGGTTGCCAAGCATGCAAATGCAAGCTTCACAATAGAGACCACTTTCAATAAGACTTCATTTTCCGGAGGTTCGAGGCGTAGGTCCAAAATGTCCTTCAATAGAACGTTGTGGGCAGTTGAACTTGTTCCTGATGATGACAATGATGATGAGAGAAACGAGATGAGGTCCCCTGGATGCTTTCCCATGATTATTTCTAATATTAACACTCCAAAGCTATAAACATCACATTTTTCATTCACTTCCATTATGTATGCGAGCTCTGCAAATAGAAGAATTTAACTTATCCAACACTTTTATAATTGGTATGATGCAGTGGGAACCTTGAGCAATTCGTTTTCATTACCCTTGAAAACTTTCTTTTTTCTTTTATTACAACTATCCACCCTAAACTATAGCACTGCTTGTCATGTGTACCCTAAATTTCATAATCTTTCAATCAATACTTTGATTTGAGAATAATTTATGATATCCACCCACCGAAATTAGAGTCCAAGTTAGTGATGTACATTGCAAATTAGGGGCGGCGGCAAGTGAAGCTTAGGGGTTCAAATGAACCCCTTGAGCTTGGAAAAAACAAAAGAAAAAACAAAGAATTATGTATAATAATTTTAAAATAATTTTTTTTTGATCCTTTAAAATAAAATTTTGAACTCCTTGGCCCAATTTTTTTTAAACTTCAATTGAAATAAGCTTGAATATGATCCTCTTGACAATATTTTAGTTTTTTTAAAATAGGGAATGTTACACTAAAAAGCAATTAAACAATTAGACAAGGGTGATTCTAAAAAAAAGAAAAAAAATAGACAAGGGGCATGGGACAAGAGAATGATTGAGTGAAGATAAATGTAAATGTTAACACAACAAAAGTTTTCACAAAACAACTATAAAGACCAATAGTTGTCAAAGTTGAGTTTTTTTTTTTTAAAAATTTTTTTTTGAGGAAGGTCAAAGTTGAGTTGAATTGGTAAGTAAAATAATTGTAATAAGTAAAGACATAAACTAATAGATAAAAGCATTTTAAGCAATAATAATTAAAGTTCACTAATTACAAATTAAAATGATTAATATGTTTATTGTATTTAGAAATATTAGATAAGTTCTAAAATTTAATCTTAGCAACAATAATTAATTTTTTTATTTTATTAAGAAACAATATATCAAATAAACTTATAATTTATCTTTTGTTCTCTTTCCACAATTATAGACAAATTTGTAATAAGAAAACCACATAAATTGCAGAATTCATCTCTTACTCAAGATTCATCTTCTTAGTTCTTACTGACCCCTCTAGAAAAAAAAATCATAGAGCGGCCTCTGTTACAAATTCTTTTATATATAAAAAATAATAATAATTTAGAAAATTTTCTTTTATATATATAAAAACTAATAATAATTTAGAAAATGAGTTGAATTTTCATTTTAACATTAAATTACAGAGTTGATGGTAAATTTTTGAAGTTTAGGATGAATAATGCATATATACATGTAATTTATAGGGGATGGATATAATTATTAATTCTCATTTTTTTTATTTACTTATTTTCCTTTTTGGGCTAACACGCCCTTTTAAGTTCATATCTTTTCAATGCACAGTGGGTTCCAGTTAACTCAACTAGTAAAATCTCTGCTGGTTGTATAAGAGATTTGGGGTTCAATCCTCACATACACTAAAAACTGATTGGTGTCTTGATCTGATGATAAAGAGGTATAATCAGGAGCGGACGCCATAGGTTGAAAATCTCTCTAAAAAAAAAAAAATTCAGTGCACAGGTTGAGGCAAGGGGCCATGGTCCCTGGCTTTCAAATTCCTCCCTTTCCCCTCCATTTTATTAATAAGAAAATTTTAATACTACGTAAATTTTACTTAATAACCATTTCATGTTTGTTTCAAATGTAAAAATACTCATTTCAGGTTATAATATCTCAATTTTTTATTTTAAATTTCACTTTTTGTTATATATAAATTTATAAGTTTTAAGATCATTTAAAGCATATATATTCAAAAATATATAAATAAAGCTCTTCAATAAATACTCTTTTCTTTATGAAAACAACTCTTTGTTAAAGCACACTATTAATCCCTAAAATTTAGCCTATTTTAGTTTGTAAGTGATAATTTTTAATTCTTTATAAACTTTAAAATGACAATTTTTATCTCTAACAAACTTAAAAGTAGTCAATTTTTAGTCTTTAAATTTAACATGATTGTTTTTAGTTTTTAATGTATAACGTTAAGATGACCTGCCCTATCTTAGTGTGGTTACGTCATCTTTTTTTTTTTTTTTTTTAAATTTATTTGACTTAGGGACTAAAAGTCACTCACATTTTTTATTTAGGGATATGCATGCATGGTTTTTTTTTTTTTTTTTTTTTGAAGAATTGATGCTAGCTATGATCTTTATAAGTTTGTAACATGTTCTACACTGTTATCAATAAACCAAAAAAAAAAAACTTTATTTATTTAGTATTGCTATTCTTATGTATATCTTATATTACACTGAAGAAATTAAGGGAAAAAAAAAAGACATTTATTATTTAATTTATCAGAAATTATTTGATTTGTACACATATTATGTTTTCAAAAATTTTATACTCAAATATGTAAATTATAATTTATTTTAACAAAAAAGGCTTAATCTAAATTTTTTAAAGAATATATTAATTGTTATTAATGTAATTTGAGGGAAAATTACAGATAAATAATGAGAAAAAAAATGTTTATCTTTGATTATATAGAAGTGAATGGATGGAATTTGTTATAATAATAATAATAATAATAATAATAATAATAATAATAATAATAATAATGTTAAAAAAAATATTTAACTCTAAATTTTACATACATATACATATGCGTGTGTGTGTGTGTGTTATTTTGAATTTTTAAAAATTTGTGAGATATTTAGTTCACTACCATGAAAAATTTTGTGACTCTTCTATTGTTTCAGTGACTAACTAATTTTAAAGTAAAGTTTAATTATCATAAACTGGGTTGATTTTTCATACATATTGAAGACGTTGTAAAGTATTCATAAATTGATATTTTAGATATTAAATAACCCATAAACTAAACATAGCCATATATGGAGTGAACCATGATCCTCATGTTATATATATAAAAGACCTCTTACTCTGATACCATCTTACATTACTAATTCTCCCAAAAGGTTAAGCTATCAAGAGATAGTGAATTTATTCATTTAATCTAACAACCACTATGCACTCTAATCGGCACATGAATACATGAACTAGAGGCAAATATTTCAAGAAGAATATGCATGCTAGTAGGGAAAATTTTGGAAAAGGTACAAATCAATTACCTAGAGCTGTGTATCCAAATGTTCCAGCAAATGAAGTCCAATTCGATGAGTCAGGATTTAAAAACTTAGTTGTGCCAAAATCCAAGATGTGAGCCTCATATTCCAAATCCAACATAATGTTCTTGCTTGATATGTCTCGATGAATTATCAGAGGTGAGCAATCATGATGCATGTAGGATAAAGCATCAACCACGCCTTTAACTACATTCACCCTTTTGACCCATTCAAAATTAACTACCTCTATTTTATTGCTCAGTATCTCTTTCAAGCTTCCCCTTTCTTAAAACTTGTAAACTAAGAATGAGTGTTGTGGATGTGAGCAAAAGCCATAAAGCTTTACTACATTGCGATGCCTAATTTCTAGTAGAGCATGAATCTCATTTTCAAAAGCCTTTGCATTGGCAATCCTATTATCTTGTATTGCATGAAATTTTTTCACAGCAATAACTTGACCTGTTTGTAGCTTTGCTTTATAAACACTTCCACACTCTCCCACTCCAACGCAATATTTGGAGTCAAATCCCTCTATTACTCCAAAGCATACACCACTTTCCCATCATTGCTACAAATTGCAAACATACTACAATTTTGAGCTTCTCTTAGATTGTTTAGCTTGTTCCTCATACCTTGGCACTTGAGAACATGGTAAACAATCCCAAACACAATCAATGATAGAAAAATTGTGCTTAAGATAGGAACAATAAAGAAGATCACAACTTTATTTTGTCTTTTCTCACCATAATTCTTGCTCCTAGTAATAGAAGAGGGACAGGCCTTCAAACCACTATTATTTCTTAATGCTCCAAACGGAGCCTCACAAAAGGCTTTATAATCGGGAAGAGGACCCTCCAATCGATTGTATGAAATATCAACACTGATCAAGCTCAACATTTCAGACATTTCACTGAAAATGTAGGGAATGGAGCCGGACAGATCATTGTGGCAGAAATTCAATGTTTCTAACCTTTGCATATCTCCAAGGTTAGGTGGTTTTTTCCTGATTAGTGAATTCTCACTTAAATTGAGCATTTCAAGAGAGTCTAAGTTTCCAATCTCAGAGGTTATAGCCCTAGTGAGTTTATTTTTGCTTAAACTTAAGTTCAACAATATTGAGCACCCTTCTATTTGTTTAGGAATCGATCTAGTTAAATTGTTGGCTGGGAGAATAAGATATTGTAGATTGGATAGCATTCCAATTTCCAATGGAATAATACCTGAAAGTTTATTATCACCCAGATTAAGTAGAAACAATGATGTCAACCTTCCTAATTCCTCTGGAATCTGCCCGACTATATGATTGAAGGAGAGATCAAGCAAATGTAGCTAGATGAATCATCCAAGCGAAGGAGGAATTACACCAGAAATTCTGTTGTTGGAGAATTTCAAGCTTTGCAAACTTTGGCACTTCCCCCACTTTGAGAAAGTTCTCCATAGAAATTATTATATCCCAAATCAATATATATCAAATTCGGGTAAATGCCTAAATCTTCTAATATATTTCCTCCTAAATGGTTTCCATGCAAGTTCAATCTTATTAAACTGGTGCAGTTTCTCAGACTTTTTGGAATGGATCCTATGAAATAGTTGTCAGATGCTGAGAAGTTTTGAAGTGATCCACCATAACAAACATTTTGAGGAAGATACCCGGACAACATGTTTTCAGAAAATGTCAAATACTTCAAATATGTTAGATTATTAAATTGAAAAGGGATGGATCTAGAAAGATTGTTCATGTACAAAGAAAGCTCACTAAGAAATTCTAACTTTCCAATTTCTTTAGGTATAGGTCCAGAAAGTGTGTTATTGCTGAGATGTAAAACACTTAGGTTGCTTAAGTTTCCTATAGAAGTGGGAATTAAGCCTGAGAGATTGTTTTTATAGAGATTAAGCCAAGCAAGAGATCCAAGTGTCCCAATTTCATGACAAATGGATCCAGAAAATTTGTTGACGCTAAGGTCTAACTCGGCTAAATTGCTCAAGTTTCCTATAGAAGAAGGGATTGATCCACAAAGATTGTTCTCCCATAGAAAGTTTTTTTTTTTTTTTTTTTCATACATGTATTTATATTGGTGGCATATTTGCAGGTTTCAGTAGCTTCTTATGATAATTTATAATCCTTGAAGAGCATCATATTGGAGACTTTTTGAACTATATTTTGCAGAGCATGTCTTACTTGGCAAGCTAGTCAACATTTTTGGACAATTTTTTTCACACCTAATGGACAATATATTGCACATACAAATGACAGCTAGTGAACAACAACATATTGGAAAATTTGTTGAAAATAATATCTAACAATTTTTGTAACTAATAAAGCTACTCAAACATGTTAGGTTCTATATTTGCATGTTTGAGTAGCTTCTAGTTAGGCACTAAAGATATATGTAAAATGACAAATATTTTTAAATGCAATGGAAATGTACATTTCTATATGTTAAGATCCATATGTGCATAATTGCATATTATGTGATGAAAAAGTTTTGTATATGCCTTTTTTGTTTCATTGCTAGGTGGTGTTCATTTTTGGATTTTATGTTTCAAGATGGCTTTAATTCATGCTGCAAAATCTATAAACTAGAACAAAGTGGTATATTACAGAAGCTTTATGACTTTTTAGATTGCATGTTATGTTTGCAACTTCTTCAAAACAAGTGAATATTTTATTGAACTAAGAAAAAATGGAGAGAGAAAGGACATATAGGTTATCCAAAGCCAAGTACAATTACCAAAACAAGCTAACCAATGTTAACAAGAGTACAAAAATAAACAAACAACTAAAAGGAAACCAAAAGGCTATTTAACAACATTTCAGCCAATATCTCCCACTTTTCAGCAATGATATTTGCATTATGGTTTAAGTTGTGCTTATCTCTAAGAATATCAGTTAACGCACATTCCATTAACAAAGTCCAATGGAAATAACTTTTGTCTTCTCCTTCATTTTTTTTTTTTTGAGAAACAAGACCATGATTTTTATTAATCAACAAAAGCTTCTGTCAGTAGCTACAAGATTTTGGACATCACATGGGATGCAATCAGACCAATAGCTTGGACAAGGGGAATATTTGGCTAATTTTGCCAATTTATCAACAACTACATTCCCGTCTTTTTACATGTGAGAAACAAAATGAGGCAAAATTCAAAGCTAAGGCTCTAATGTCTTCTACAATGTGGCCGAAAGTGCTTAAACAGCTTGAGTCTGAGTTGAGGGCCGGTATGATTGTTTCGGAATCACCTTCAGAAACCACTTTCTCTACACCGAGCTCCATAGCAAAGGAAATTACTTTTCTGCAGGCGATGGCCTCAACGTCATCAACTGCTGAAGGGAGGTTAATTCTTGGTTTTCTTTTCATTTTCCTGCTTACCCTTGCTTACATCCATCCTCCCATTCCCTATATGTTGAAATAATCATGATAAAAATTAAAAAAAAAATTTTAAAAATTACACATCTCATAGATGCAAAAATTACATGATATGACATATATGATAAAAAAGAATAAATATAATAAGGCCAATGGTGAACACAGTTTTCAACTCTAATCCTACATCCACGAATCCTTCTATACCTGAACCCACCACAAGCACACGTAGTCAAATGTTCCAATTTGTCCTGTCACTTTTTTTTTTTTTTTAATGTGATGGAAATTATATTCCCAAATCAAATTAATCATGAATTCTCTTTTTTTGTAGCAATTTTGTAATACTCAAATACAAAATCCAGTACATAATCAAAGAAAAGGGGGAGTTCAAATTTGGGAAATGATGTCTTCAAGTAGCATAACAAAAGCATCACAAGCAATTCAGAAGCCTCCCCCCAAATCTATCTTTTACATAAAAATAATGATAAATTAAACAATATTGAAGCGCTTGTCCACTTATTTTTAAGTAGTTACCTTACGGACAACTTTTGCAGCAGAAGCTACACCTTTACCAATGAAATATCCCAAGAAAGTTGGATCAGCTACGCGGACCTGCTTTCAAGACCCTAATTACTATATTCTCACATCAAAATAAAGGTCTAGAGAGCTTCAAACATGAAGAAGAGAAGTAAAAGAACATAAAACTGACCAGTACATTGTCAACACCATAACAATCCACATATTTAATACCTCTCGTGGCCATATCTTCTAATAACCATGAAGACTTTAGAGCTGATCAACAAATAGTGGTCCAGTTAAACCAATGAGTACTGTCCAAGCAATAATGTGAGTAAAAAGGAAATAAAGTTTAGCAGTTGTACTCAACATGTTAACTGGAATTTTTTAGAGAAGTATACCTGAATATACTCCTCCATTCCCATCTGGAGCCTTAGCTACCTGGCTTTAAAAAATAAAACTCATGTAACCACCGTATGGGAAAAATGGAAAGTTTTTTTTTTTTTTTTTTCGAGAAGTAACATAAGAAATTTTTATTAAAAAAAAAAAAAGGAAAAGTAACTTAGAAAACAAATAAAACAAAAGAATCGGAAATGATCCTAGCAACTGTCTGGATAAAAACTTATATGATGAAACTTTCTGAGAAACGATACAGTAAGGACCACTTCTTTCATGCACCCAAAAAAAAAAAAAAACACTCACTTTTAAAAAAAAATAACTTAAAGCATTCTTTCTTCAAGATTTACAGGTGATCTTCTCTTCAGCATTTCAGAAAAGCCTAAATAAATATGTTTTGACTGCAAATGGGAATAGTTCAATTCTCTATCAAATCTAAAAGTTCATGCATATGTACCCAAATAAACCAGTGTGGAAAAATGTATACATCATTGCAATATTGGGCCACAATATTCTAGCAAGTATATTGTGCATTTTCTTTATAGTAGTGCTTTCCCCTAATGAATGAATCATACGCCATGTCCTCCTTGGTGTTGGCAACAATTTTAGAGCCCCAACAGGCACTTCAGTTCATAGTTCTTACTAACCTTTGATGGAGAGGTTAATTGATCTCCACCATTAGATTATACTTCTGAGAAGATCAAACCAATCAAATTAATTAAATGCCATTTATTAAAATTTTAGGCAGTTCAAAGTTGCAATCTTACAAGATTCAGTAGTAGTAATTCAAAACATAGGTTAACCCATCAGACAGATGGCACATTCAGGAATTTTTAGACCTTGATGACTGATTGCTGACAGCACCATCTTTTCTTTTGTAACTAATTAAAATTGGACTTGTTGAATTCTTCAGCTCTCTAAGCACTTCATGCTTCTACTTTATTAAATAAAATATCACACTATAGTTTACCTTTGCTTGGTTTCTCCTCAATACATTAATAATTCGTGCAACCAAAAGATTCGATTATTTTGAGTAGAAACTAAAGACAGGGTTCCAATAGAATCTGAGCTCAAAATCAGCTAATTTGCAGAAAAGAAATGAAACTTTACAAAATCCAGCTCAGTTCATTTAGAGAAAAAAAAAAATCATACTCTGTATGAAGTCTCCATAATCAATCTACCATCTTTTGAAACACGAGGTATGGTGCCTTACTGAAAGAAGGTGACCTGCAAGAAGCATATCCTTCAATGTGAGCGGAAAGATCTACGCCCTCACCCCCCCCCCCCCCTCCCCCTCCATTTTTTTTACTCCTCTCTGATGGACAAAAAAGAACTAATAGAAAAAATAAAATAATTCTTACTTGGTCAGGTTCCAGACCAAAGAATCTATGACTTCCAAAAAATCTGCGGGTGGCATCATCGGTAAATGGACTAGTTATTATATACCAAAGTATTTGCACCAATCCAGCAGAGCCTGCAGGTATTATGAAAATAGAATGTCAAATGATGTATTAATAACAGAAGATATATAGCTGAACACTGAACATGGGGCTTTTCTGTTGTTTACTCAGACTTCTTTTTGGAGAGAGAGAGAACTTTACCCTCATCTGTAGATTGAGCAGCTAATCTTTGAACACATAAAATTCGCTCAGCTTGAAGTTGGAAAAGTGACTTGCCAGATGGAAGCCCAATACCTAAAATGGAAGTATAAATAATTTTAAAAAAGATTAAAAGAAAAAGAACCATTTGTTGTAAATCTATCACATGGAAGCTTAAGAATCACATAAATCTGAGAAATAATTAATTATTTTTTTAATAAAAAAAAGATATGGACAAGTGGCTAACGTTTGGGTTAACGGGAGTTAACTCTTGAATTTGAGCTGTTGTTGGGTAGGACAGGTGTCACTTTCTGATATTGACACCTTGCAGTTGGAGAGACTTCCTCCAACTCAGTATGCAGAGAAACTTTTTCCTTTGAGCATGATCACACCAACAATTGTCCCAAAGTAATCTTGCCAAACATCTCTGATAGAGGTATCTTTCGATAGATAGCTCCCGGGAAATTTGCTGCAAGGTCGGACGAGATTTAGGATTAGTTTCCACGCATGCAAATGCAAGCTTTGCAACAGACACCACCATCCTTGTGACTTGATTTCTAGGAGGTTCAAGTCGTTGATCCAACACGTCCTTCAATAGTATACCATGGGCAGTTGAAGTTGTTGCTGATGATGATGATGATGATAAGAGAAGTGAGATGAGATCTCCTGGATGCTTTCCCATGATCACTTCCAATGTCACCACTCCAAAGCTATAAACATCGCATTTCTCATTCACCTCCATCGTATATGCAAGCTCTGCAAAACCAAAGAAATCAGCTCATCCATTTCGAGTATGGTAAGAAGGTAGCCTCTAGTTGCTATATATCTTATTGTTGTATTGCATCCCTTTAACTTCGTCATTTACTATGACAGTGGATAAGTTCAAATTAAAATAAAAAATTTATCTCAGCAACAGTTTTCCTCATCTTTTGGACAAAAATGGTGGTAGGTATATTCCTGCACCATGCAAATCTACAGAACAAAGCACATTTAAACGCAACCATTTTATTCAATAAATACTCTTCTCTTAATGAAAACAGACTCTTTGCTAAAACACACTATCAGTCCCTAAACTTTAGCCTATTTTAGTCCGTAAGTGATAATTTTTAACTCTTTATAAACTTTAAAATGATAATTTTTGTCTCTAAAAAACTTTTTAGTCTTTAAATTTAACACGATTGTTTTAGTTCTTAATGTATAACGTGGAGATGACCTGCCATGTTATAGTATGGTTACATCATCAAAGTGACTATAAAAGATTACTTTAAACCTTAGTGACTAAAAATCACTCACATTTTGTATTTAGATAAACGAATACGATATTAAGATTTTTTACTGGAATGTGATTGGCTTCTAAGATCGCAGGGATATGCATGCATGGATTTTTTTTTTTTTTTTTTTTCATTAGAAGAATTGATGCTATGATCATTATAAGTTTGCAACATGTTCTACGCTGTTATCAATAAAAAAAAAATTTATTTATTTATTTAGTATTGTTATTCTTATGTATATCTTATATTACATTGAAGAAATTAAGGCAAAAAAAAGAAGAAAGACATTTATTATTTAATTTATCAGAAATTATTTGATTTGTACACATTTTATGTTTTCAAAAATGTTATACTCAAATATATATGTAAATTATAATTTATTTAACAAAAAAGGCTTAATCTAAAATGTTCAAAGAATATATTAATTGTTATTAATGTAATTTAAGGGAAAATTACAAATAACTAATGAGAAAAAAATGTTTATCTTTAATTATATAGAAGTGAGTGGATGGAGTTTTTTATATATGAGATAATAATAATAATAATAATAATAATAATAATAATAATAATAATAATAATGTTAAAAACATGATTTAACTCTAAATTCTACATACATACATAAATATATTTGTGTGTGTGTGTGTGTGTTATTTTGTATTTTTAAAAATTTGTGAGATATTTAGTTTACTGCTGTGAAAAATTTTGTGACTCTTCTATTGTTTCAGTGACTAATTAGTTTTATAGTAAAGTTTAATTATCATAAACTTGGTTGATTTTTCATACATATTGAAGATGTTGTAAGGTCTTCATAAATTGATCACTTAGCTATTAACTGGCCCATAAACTAAACATAGCGATATTAGGACTGAACCATGATCCTCATGTGATATATATATAAAAGACCTCTTATTGTGATACCATGTTACATTACTAATTCTCCCAAAAGGTTAAGTAGTTAGGAGATGGTGAATTTATTCATTTAATTTAACAACCACTATGCACTTTGATTGGCACATGATTACATGAACTAGAGGCAAATATTTCAAGAAGAATATGCATGCCAGTAGGAAAAAATTAGGAAAAGGTACAAATGAATTACCTGGAGCTGTGTATCCAAATGTTCCGGCAAATGAAGTCCAATTCAATGAGTCAGGATTTAAAAACTTAGATGTGCCAAAATCCGAGATGTGGGCCTCATATTCCAAATCCAACATGATGTTCTTGCTTGATATGTCTCGATGAACTATCGGAGGTGAGCAATCATGATGCATGTAGGATAAAGCATCAACCATGCCTTTTACTACATTCACCCTTTTAACCCATTCAAAATTAACTACCTCTTTTTTATTGCTCAATATCTCTTTCAAGCTTCCCCCTTCTAAGAACTCATAAACTAAAAATGAGTGTCGTGGATGTGAGCAGAAGCCATAAAGCTTTACTACGTTGCGATGCCTAATTTCTAGTAGAGCACGAATCTCATTTTCAAAAGCCTTTGCATTGGCAATACTATTATCTTGTATTGAATGAAATTTTTTCACAGCAACAACTTCGCCTGTTTGTAGCTCCACTTTATAAACACTTCCACACCCTCCCACTCCAACACAATGTTTGGAGTCAAATCCCTCTGTTGCTTCAATGATACCTTCATACACCATTTTCCCATCATAGCTCCAAAGTTCCAACATATCACCATTTTGAGCTTCTCTTAGATTGTTTCGCTTGTTCCTCTTACCTTGGTGCTTGAGAACATGGTAAAGAATCCCAAATACAATCAATGATAGAAACATTGTGCCTAAGATAGGAAAAATAAAGAAAATTACAACTTTATTTTGCCTTTTCTCACCATAATTCTTGCTCCAAGTAATAGAAGAGGGGCAGGCCTTCAAGCCACTATTATTTCTTAATGCTCCAAATGGAGCCTCACAAAAGGCTTTATTGTTGGGAAGAGGACCCTCCAATCGATTGTATGATATATCAACACTGATCAAGCTTGACATTTCACCAAAAGTGTAGGGAATGGGGCCAGACAGATCATTGTGGGAGAGATTCATTGTTTCTAACCTTTTCATATCTCCAAGTTGAGGTGGTATTTTCCCGATAAGTGAATTCTCACTTAAATCGAGCATTTGAAGAGAGTTTAAATTTCCAATCTCAGAGGGAATAGCCCCCCTAAGTTTATTTTTGCTTAAACTTAAGTTCAACAACATTGAGCACCCTTCTATTTGTTTAGGAATTGATCCGGTTAAATTGTTGGTTGAGAGAATAAGATATTGTAGATTGGATAGCATTCCAATTTCCAATGGAATACTACCTGAAAGTTTATTATCACCCAGATTAAGTAGAAACAATGACGTCAACCTTCCTAATTCCTTTGGAATCTGCCCGACTATATGGTTGAAGGAGAGATCAAGCAAATGTAGCTGGATGGATCCTCCAAGCTGAGGAGGAATTACACCAGAAATTCTATTATTGGAGAATTTCAAGCTTTGCAAACTTTGGCACTTCCCCCACTTTTGAGAAAGTTCTCCATAGAAATTATTATATCTCAAATCAATATATATCAAATTCGGGTAAATACCAAAATCTTCTGATATATTTCCTCCTAAATGGTTTCCCTGCAAGTTCAATCTTATTAAACTGGTGCAATTTCTCAGACTTTTATGAATGGAACCTATGAGATAGTTGTCAGCTGCTGAGAACTTTTGAAGTGATCCACCATAACAAACATTTTGAGGTATGGATCCAGAAAGTTTGTTTATGCTAAGGTGTAAGTTGGCTAAATTTCCCAAGTTTCCCATAGAAGAAGGGATAGATCCACAAAGATTGTTCTTCCATAGAAGAAGAGTAGACAAGTTGCTCAAGTTCCCTATAGAAGCAGGTATTGGACCAGAGAGATTGTTCCTGTACAGAGCAAGAAAACTAAGAAATCCCAACTTTCCAATTTCTTCAGGTATAGGTCCAGAAAGTGCGTTATTGCTGAGGCGTAAAACACTCAGGTTGCTTAAGTTTCCTATAGAAGTAGGAATTAAACCTGAGAGATTGTTTTTGCTTAGGCGTAAAACACTCAGGTTGCTTAAGTTTCCTATAGAAGTAGGAATTAAACCAGAGAGATTGTTTTTGCTTAGGCGTAAAACACTCAGGTTGCTTAAGTTTCCTATAGAAGTAGGAATTAAACCTGAGAGATTGTTTTTGCTTAGGCGTAAAACACTCAGGTTGCTTAAGTTTCCTATAGATGTAGGAATTAAACCTGAGAGATTGTTTTTATACAGATTAAGCCAAGCAAGAGATGTTAGCTTTCCGAGTTCTTGAGGAATAGACCCGGAAAGTTTGTTATCATAAAGAACCAGAGTGATTAAGTTGCTCAAGTTTCCAATTGCTACAGGGATTGAACCTGTGAAACCGTTACTAGACAAGTTTAGGACATTGAGCAATTTTAGATTTCCTACTTGATGAGGAATGGATCCAGAGAGTTGGTTGGTAGATAAATCAAGGTATATCAGCTTAGAAAGGTTTCCCAATTGGGAAGGAATGGTACCATAGAGTAAATTGTTGCTGAGATTAAGACTTATGAGACTGTGTAAGGATGAGAAGCTGAAAGTGTGGAGTGTACCTTTTAAACCAACACCTGGGAGGTTGACATGAGAGATGCTGCTAAAGTTGTTGCAAGAAATTCCAACCCAGTGGCAAGTGACGTTTCCAACCCAAGAAGACAACTGAAACTGGCTTTGGTTGTCAAGGCTGGCTTTCCATTCCAAAAGAGCCTCTGCTTCTAGTCCCATAATTGTTACTACATTGGAAGGTGAAGTTGCAGAGGAAGAAGAAATAGCAACATGGAAAGAAGAAGCCAAGGCAAGAATGATAATGAAAGCCGCGGTGAATAAGCAATGGGAAATCGGTCTCTCTATTAAGGACATCATGACTTTGATAAGTTGCATGCGAGGATATAGATTGTTGGTAGATGGCAGAAAGGAATTGCGTGATTAGAGAACAAATGGCTTTATGGTTATGTAGATCAGTAGGTGCATGAAGTAGTATATATAGACATTCTCCACATTAATTAGGAGAATCCTCTGAGGGCTTTAACGTAATTTTATTTGTTTTTGCCAGGTGTAACATAATTACTGTATACAGATGATAGAAAAGTTGAAAAAAATAGAACATATCTGTCTTAAAATAATAGCGTTTTAATTCACAAGGATAATTTTTGAAATCCACGGGAAAGGAAATGAAAAAACCTCTTATACAACAAATTCTGAATTATATATCATATAAATTATGACTACAATATAAATTTTAAGGAAATCATAGGGCGACTATGAGACCCTTGGGAAACCATAATAAACCCTAATTTACACACAATTATGCTAGAGAATAAGAAAAAGCTCCAAAAAGAAAAGAAAAAAAAAATTTGAGAAAAATTACAAAATCAATTCTCCCAAGATATAGGAAGAAAACTTATTATAAATAACAAATTCGACTAAACAGAACCCTAAATGAAACCAATTTGCTTGAAAAATCGAAGTAGGTTAATAAGTTTTGATGTTCATGACAATTTCCTCCATATTACTAGATTTCACAGGTTTCCATTGTTTGCTTCAATGGTTTATCTAGTATTTTTCTAGTTTTTGAACTCCTTAGCTCTAAAGAATTTTCTGTTTAAGAAAAGTCCATATTATCGTTTTCAATAATCACGATCAATCGGGACAGTCACGCTTAAAGACAATAAAGTCTGGACCCTATATACAACGCATTTGTTACGATACATAGACCCTTAGCTAGAGACTAAAATTAATGTCATATTCATCGCTGATCATAAACCCAGAATTTTGTACCAGGCCCTTCTTGCAGTTGTAAGGAAGCCAATAAATTGCCTAACAGTGTCTCAGCTCATTAATAAATCTGTAAGTTGGCTGCAGAAGTAGGTGGGAGCATAAATGGGTAGTTGATCTGGTTGGAAAGCATATTTTTCAAATGCGTACAAGGAATCGCAGAAATAGGTTAAGAAAAAGGACAATTATTGAATTCAAGTTGGCCCCTCTTGCAGTTGTAGCTTGTAGGGAAGCCAATAAATTGCCTAATATTATCTCAGCATTAAGACGAGTTTAAAGTGATACGATTTTAAAAGTCCAAGTTTCAATTTGAAACTAACAAAAGTATGAGTTTTAATTTGTAATAGTCCAAAACTTCATGGTTAGTTTAAAACTTTTAAATTCTAGAGTTTAATTTAAAACCACATTTATAGGATATGATTTGAAACAACCCTAAAAACATATGGTTTAAAGTGTAATTTTTCGTAATCTTATTCTTCACTTTTGCAACTTTAATCTCATTCTTGGATAATTTGTTCAAAATTTAATATATTGCTTAGAGGGTAGTTAGAGAAGAACTTTGACATAATTTCTGTTTATATATATAGTGGTGTCCATAGAAATAATTGAGTGGCTAAACTATCAACTTTTGAGCAAAAATGCACAAAGTGGCTGTATGTTTTTCCTACAACCACGCTATATGTAAAAAATACTTCGTCAATTTTTTTTTTATATATGTAAAAAAAAGCACGTAGTAGTAAGAATTGTTAACATTAAATATAAGGTTATCAGAAATAATATTTTCCATACAAAAATTCAAAAATTTTTTTAATCAAATAAATTGCACAAAGCTATTTTCTAGCTAGCTCAACTTTGTCAGTGATCGTGACAATTGAGACAGCCATGTGCTTGACTTCGTCAATACAATTAATGTGGCTCCTATCCTATTATTATTTGTAACGATGCATGGGCGAGTTTTAGTGTTAACCCGAGTCAGTACTCACTATTTCGGTCCCCTTGGACACTTCTAAGGGCCTTTGTAGCTAGTTGAAAGTCACATGTTTAGAACTTAGCATGGGTTACCACTGATTTTAAAATTTAATGGATAAAGACTTAAATCAAGTAGTTATTTAGTCAATATTCAAAATAAATATATACTGGATAATTAATATGGTAAATAAATCACCACCACACACACATAGAGACGAGCATATATTGACAAATAGAAAATACAACAGAGAAAACCTCTTCCAAGTCACATTGTAGTGGTGGAGCCAAGAATTTGTCTTAGAACTTTGAAAGGGCCAATAATATTATTGGCCCCTTCAAAAACAAATTCTATGAATTTGTTAATAAATGGGATGGCTAAATTTTTTTTCTTTCTATAAACTACAAAGACAATTCAATACAAAAATTTAGTACTTTATAACTTATTGAGTATTACAAAAAGTGTATTATTTGAAAGACATTAATTGGAAGTTGAAGTTTTAACATTAGAATAAAAACAAACAAAACCGTCCACCATTAAGATAGTTGTGATACAATACTACTTACAAAACCTCTAGTCTATCTCTCTCTCTCTCTCTCTCTAAAAAAAAAAAAAAAAACCTCTAGTCTATGAAAAAGTTCTTCTATGATCCCCTCAATAGGAACCACTGTGGCAGTAAAAGCATTCAAAATTCCCTCATCATCACTATCATCTAACTCAGTCTCAGGCTCGGTATCACTCAAGGTAGCATCAAGAGCCTTACTTTTCTCAATTGACTTGAGATATATTGGATATTCTTGTTATATGTGTCCGAGACCTTGACATCCAAAGCACTTTGGTCCGGAGAGAATAGTATATTGATCGCCATCCCTAGCATCCGTCTTCCCTTTGTCTTGACTTTTGAATTGAGAGGAACTTGATTGCTTACACTCCTTGTCAAAACTTTTCACATTGGCGTTCTTCATGAAATTCTCAAACTACCTAGTGATGTAGGACTTCATCTTAGAATCTTCATCATCTAAAGATTCATCAGTCTCATTGCTTTTGGCCTTCAATGCCATGCTCTTACTTTTGGTTCCTTTCCCAAGTCTAGTCAAACCAAATTCATAGGTTTGCAAGTTTCCAATCAGCTCTGTCAAAGGAATGGAGTCAATGTCCTTTGATTCTTCAATTGCTATTATCTTGGCATGAAATTTCTCAGGCGGAGACCTTAGCACCTTTGTTACAACCTTGGGTTCGGGAATGGTTTCCCCAAGATTAAAGGCTAAGTTGACTATGTCCTTGAGTTTTGCATAGAACTCATCAAATGACTCATCCTCCTCCATCTTTATCTCCTCAAAGTTAGTCGTGAACCTTTGGAGTTTTGAATCCTTAACAGCCTTGGTACCTTCATAGGTTGTCTGGAGGATGGTTCATGCTTCCTTTGCAATTTCAGTCGAGGATATTTTCTTAAACTCCTCATTCATGACCGCACTAAATATGACGTTCAATGCTTTGCTATTGAGTTTGCTATTTTGATATTTGCATCATCCCAATCAGTCGGCGCTTCCTTTGGCTTAATCCAGCCAATCTCCATAACTTGCCACACTTTCTCATCTAAAGACTACAAGAAAGATCTCATGCATACTTTCCAGTATGCATAATTAGTGTCATCAAATAAAAGAGGTATAATAAGAGACTGTCATCTATTCATGACAAACAAGAGTCAATAAATCTCACAGCAAATATTAAAACCTAATCAGAGTGTGCCCGCAAGTTAATTAATTAGTCAAATTACATGCAATAGTGTGGTAGCACAAACAAATTATCAAATAAAGTGATTTGTTTAAGAATGGGGAAAACCACCGAGGCAAAACTCCACCGGGTGAATTTAAGGTCACCACTCTCGAGAATCCACTATTATCAATCACAAGCGGTTACAAGTATAAGGAATCTTACCAAACCTTATGGCCTATCCCGAAATACCAACCTACAGTTGAACCCTTACCCTAATATCCAATTTGATGTGTATTGTAGTGGCAATCTCTCTGTTCAATGCACGAATCTCAGTACGTGACTAACCAATTATGCATGGATCCCAGTACGTGACTAACTCCTTTGCATGAATCCTAGTAAGTGACTCAGTCACCAACTTGAGGAAGATGTTGACTGCAAAGTTTTTCAGTTCTCAACAATGAAGATCAAGAAGCTCCTTGATCACAAAACCCTTGGCGTAAAACGCAGTAGCTTCTTCAGAGAGAATGATGAACTGGGTCAGCTTCTTCAGAGAGAATGATGAACTGGGTCACAATATGTTTGTATTCTATTCGCATACACTTTGCATATGTTGTGCATAATCCTATGCATAATGTGACGGCCTTTAAAATAAGCCTTATATATGTCTAGGGTTGTGAGAAAAGAAACCCTACACAAATATATTACAATATGCGTGTAATCAAATCTAGAAAACCTGATTTCGAAATTCTTAACAGATACAACCTGTGTCAAGCTTTTGTCGAGTTTCAACATTAAATCTCGATATAAAGAATTCTAATGAGATGGCCAAGTGCTATATCCTAACATCTATCTCAAATGTTCTATAGTATCAAATGCAGGATGTAGAACTAGCTTCGGACATAATGCTAAGTCTGAAGGAGATGTTTGGTGAGCAAAGCCGTTCTGTAAGACAAGAAATTATGAAGCAAATTTATAATACCAAAATGGCTAAAGGAAGTTCAGTGAGGGAGCATTGTCTTAGGATGATTGCTAATCTGAACACATTAAAGTTTTAGGTGCCGACATTGATGGAGAATCTTAAGTGGATATGATACTCTAGTCACTAACAAATTCATTCAAGGAATTCAGACTCAATTATAATATGAACAAAAAGATTTATTCTTTGTCTGAATTAATGAATGAGTTAGTGGCGGCGGAAGGCATCCTTGGTACTTCTAGTGTTGAAGTTAATATGGGTGAAGCTTCTACTTTTCAACCTAAGTCGAAAGGCAAATGTAAGAAGAAGAAGAAGAAGAAGAAGGTAAACAATTTGCCTTAGGAGTTGCCAACAAAGGAAAGAAAACCAAAGAAAAGTGTTTCCATTGTGATGAGAAAGGACATTGGAAGAGGAATTGTCCAATATCCAAGGCTGTCAAGAATAGGAGTATGAAAAGTTCCTTTGTTCTTGAAATATATTTGGTATAGAATCCCACAGATTCCTGGTGTGTGGATTCAGGTTGTACTAATCATATCTTTGCAGGGGTTTTAGGAGATCAGAAAGCTTAATGAAGGGGAATTGTTTCTTACTTTGGCTGATGGGAGCAGGATTCCAGTTGTAGTTGTTGGAGTATTTAATTTATGCTTTAAGTCTAGAGTTTTAATATTGGAAGACTGTTTGTATGTACCTAATGTTCGTAGGAATTTAGTTTTTGCAACTTATTTAGGTAAACATGGATATTGTGTTATCCTTAAAGACAATGTTGTAATAAAGAAGGATAAAATGTTTATCTGTTCTGACAATATTGTGGATGGACTTTATATTTTAACTCCTGACAAGCATGAATTATACAATTCTGAATTAGATAGTAGCTCTCATGTAAAATCATTAAAGAGAAAGTTCCCTTCTACTAGTGATGCATATCTATGGCACTTGCGTTTGGGTCATATTAATTCAAATAGGATTCAAAGACTAATCAAAGATGAACTTTTACAACCCATGGACTTTGATGGATTTCCAGTTTGCGAATCTTGTTTGGAAGGTAAGATGACCAAACGACCTTTTAATACCAAAAGTAGAAGAGCCCAAGAGTTGCTTGAATTAGTTCATACAAATGTATGTGGTCCTATGTCAACCCAAGCAAAAGGAGGTTATGAGTACTTCATCACTTTTACGAATGATTACTCAAGATATGGTTGTGTGTACCTAATGAGACGGAAGTCCGAAACCTTTGAAAAGTTCAAAGAGTTTAGGGCTAAAGTTGAAAATCAATTGGGTAAACACATAAAGGTCATTCAATCTGATCAAGGTGGCGAATACCTTCTTGGAGATTTCAAGGATTACCTAATTCAAAATAGGATTGTCTCCCAATTGACTGCACCTGGAACTCCCCAACAAAATGGAACGGAAAGAAGGAATAGCAATCTTTTGGAAATGGTTAGGTCCATGATGAGTTATTCAACTTTACTAATTTCCTTTTGGGGATATGCACTAAAAACTGTTATGCACATTTTGAATTTAGTTCCATCAAAATCTGTTCCCAACACACCTAAGGAATTGTGGAGTGGGTGCAAGCCTAGTATGAAATATCTCCACATTTGGGGATGTCCAGCATATGTGTTGAAAGGGATGTCTGATAAGTTGGAAGTTAAAATAGAAGTATGCATGTTTTTAGGGTATTCAAAGGAAACCAAGGGTTATTTATTCTATAATCATAAGAATAACAAAGTGTTTGTTAGCACCCATGCCAAATTTTTGGAAGATGATTATGTGAATAATTTTAATCCTAGAAGTAAAGTTTTATTGGCTGAAATAGATGAACCTGTAGTTGAACAACCAATGGATGAAACTAGGGATGATGTGACTGTATTAGATGCACCACAAGAAACTACTCATGAGATGTCTAGTGCACAGGTGCCTCGTCGTAGTGGGAGAATTGTTCGGCATCCTATAAGATTTATAGGTTTAGGAGAAACTTATGAAGTTATCTCAGAAAAGGCTAAATCGGATCCTTACACTTATGATGAAGCAATGAAATCTGAATTGGATTCTATGTATTCCAATCATGTATGGAATCTTGTAAAGGCACCTAACGGCATTAAATCTGTTGGTTGCAAATGGGTTTACAAGAGGAAGAGAGGGATAGATGAAAAGGTTGAAACCTTTAAAGCAAGACTAGTGGCGAAAAGATATACACAAAAAGAAGGTATTGATTATAATGAAAATTTCTTGCCAGTAGCAATGCTTAAATCTATTAGAGTTCTCTTATCCATTGCTGCTCATTATGATTATGAGATTTGGCAAATGGATGTCAAGACTGCATTTCTTAATGGCAATTTTGAAGAAGAAATATACATGTTGCAACCGAAAGGTTTTATAACAAAGAACCAAGAGCATATGGTATGCAAGTTGAAAATGTCCATTTATGGACTTAAACAAACATCTAGGTCATGGAACATCAGATTTGATCAAGGAATCAAGTCATTTGGTTTTGAAGAAAATTTTGATGAACCATGTGTGTACAAAAGACATCGAGATAAAGTAGTAATGCTCTTAGTGCTTTATGTTGATAATATTCTACTCATTGGGAATGATATAGAGGTAATGTCATCAGTAAAGGTTTGGTTGTCAAGTCAATTTGATATGAAAGACTTGGGTGAGACTAACTTTATTCTAGGGATCAAGCTTTGGCGAGATTGCAAGAATAAGATGTTAGGCTTATCACAAGCTGGATATATAGATAAAGTCCTAGAACGATTTAGCATGCAAAACTCCAAGAAAGGATTGCTTCCTTTTAGACATGGAGTTCCTCTATCTGATGACCAAAGGCCTAAGACTCAAGAGGAAGAAAATATGATGAGACAAGTTCCTTATGCTTTTGTAGTAGGAAGTCTCATGTATGCCATGTTTTGTACTAGACCAGATATCTGTTATTCAGTTGGCATGGTTAACCAATATCAATCAAATCTAGGACCAAAACATTGGCAAGTTGTAAAGCATATTCTCAAGTATCTTAGGAGAACGAGAGATTATTACTTGTTTACCGGTGTGAGGATTTAATTCCCATTGGCAATACAGATTCAGATTTTCAATCGGATCTAGATTTCAAAAAATCCACTTTAGGATGTGTTTTCACCTTGGGAGGTGGAGCCATAAATTGGAGAAGTGTTAAGCAATCTTGCATTGCGGACTCCACCATGGAAGCTGAGTACGTTACTGCTTTTGAAGCAGCAAAGGAAGCTGTTTGGCTCAAGAAATTCCTTTCTGATCTTGGTGTTATAAGAATGGAGAAAGTTCCCATCACATTATTTTGCGACAATAGTGGAGTGGTTGCACAATCCAAAAGTCCAAGGAATCACAAGAAATGAAAGCACATTGAGAGAAAGTACCACATCATCCGAGATATTGTTGCTCATGGAGATGTAGTGGTAGCAAAGATTGAAAGTGCAAATAATCTAGCAGATCCCTTTACCAAAACCTTGCCTCAAAGGACTTTCGAGTCACATTTGGAAGCAATGGGAGTTAGATTAGTGCACAATAGTCTTTAGGGCAAATGGGAGATTATTAGGATTAGTGCCCTTAAATCCTACTGTATGATACTATGTATAATATTATGTATGACATTGTGTATGACTTAATATTGTGATTAATAAAATTGTTTTATAAATTATCTAAAATAATGGTAACATGAATATTGGGACATTATCATATAATCCATGAGATGCATAGTATGTGATTTATATGATTTAGTCACAGAAGATATAAGTCACAAGTTCTTTGTAAACTCAGAATTTATAGTTCGTAGTCGGTGATGAAATTGGGCATTTCATCTGTGACGACTACAACGTATCAACTAAGATGATTTGTCTTGATCATGGAAGTGGAGACTTCTAGTTGATATATTGATATGTTTTAAGAGTTAAGACGTATTGAACTAGACCGCTATGAGATTTATTATTCTCCTAACAACTGTCAAATGAATAATAAATCTCACGATTTCTATTTGCATGAACTCTTAATCTTGAAAGAATAATGGACTTGATCATGAAGTGTAGGTTGCTTTGATATATCAAGAGTGAGATCTAAAGTAACGGTCAAATCCTCAGTATGTTGGGCTGCCACATTTAGTGTTGATGGAACATATATTCTCAAGATGGAATTCATAGTCTCTTAACGAAGATATAATATATTCCCTTGAGATAAGTTTGATGGGATCCGTTATTCAGAGAGTTAGGCCTAACCACTTTGGTAAGAAATTACTAAAGTTTATATTTATGAAAGTGGATTTCATAAATATATGATGAATAACTTTAAAGGATTAAACCGGGTACTCAAGGATAAGATGTAGTAATTTACAAAGTGGCAGTCTACATTCATGACTTTGTGTTACTACGAATATTTTATGAATGAGTTGCATGTATAATAAAGTCTTGGGATATAATTTATTAATAAGGCCTAGAGTGCAATTATATTTATATTGTGGTATTAAATATAATTAATGGTAACTTTGGACTTGTCAAGAGTTGACGAAAAAGCTCAAGGCCCATTGGAGCTAGTGTCTTATTGGTCCCTTTTGGCCTCACTCCAAGCCACACACTAAAACCCAATTAGAAAGGCCTAATAGGTCAGCCCAATTAGATAATCAGTTAGTTATAAAGGGAGAAATATACAGAATTTTTATGAGTAATATAAAAAATGGTGTGTATTTGAGAGTGAGACACACTTTTATTCTCCCTTTGAAACTGATTGAGAGATCACACTTCTTGGGCCAAAAGTGGAATTGAAGTGAAGATTAAAAGTGTTCCCAAGTGCTTTTAATCTTTATTTTGAATTTCTCCACACCAAGGTACGCTATCTTGTTCTTAAATTCTGAAATTTACATAGTGCATGTTATCAATCATGAATGAAATAGATCCTTGTTTGTTGCTTTCGCTAGGCCAAAATGGCCAAATACCACAATTTTCAGAAATTTGTAGCAAAAAAACACTGTTTCTTAACTAAATAGGGAAATACCACTTTTATGGTACTCGAGTTTGGCAAACTCGAGTACCATTTGGAACTTGAGTTTAAGATACTCGAGTTCCTAGAAGTTTTTCCATCGTGGCACTGCTGAGGTGGAAATTGGGCGATTAAGAAAAATAATGTGGTACTCGAGCTTGGTATACTCGAGTATTATGCAAAACAATACTCGAGTATGCCATGCTCGAGTACCTTTTATAAATAAAATGTTGTTTATTTTATTTCTACGGTACTCGAGCTCACCAAGCTGGAGTACCTTATAACTTTTTTTTTTTTTTGGATTATCGACAAATAAACATAAACATAAAATGGTGCTTATTTTTCTGCATTGATAAAATCTGTTTCTACATTAATAAAATTTGCTCTCTGCACATCATGTTTACTGTATATTCAAATCTGCTTACAATATTCATAAAATCTTTTTTTGGCAATAAGTAAAACTGTTCACTATTTTCTCATAAAAATTGTTCACTGTTTTCTGCATAAACTATTTCTAGCATTCTACATAAAATTATTTTCTGTTCAACATTATTTAAAAAATTGTTCACTCTCTTTTCTGCATAAATTATTTTCTGTTCACTATTTTAAAATTGTTCGCTGTTGTAAACACAAAATTCCCCAATTGCAGAAAATCAAACAATTGAAAAGAAATATGGTTTGCAAATATAAGTTTGTATTGATGAATAATGAGTACAATCTCTATTTCAATTCTTTTACAAAAGAATACCCTCTAATTCTATCTTCATTAAATTTGACTCGAACAATAAATCTTCTTGACTTTAGTTGGAAGATGGATTAAACGGTCTCCACAACAAATCTCTAGCTTTGAGCTTAATAGAGATTTATTGTTCTTCAAGTCTTCGAATGTGAAGGCTTTTGAGTTGAAGTTCTTTAGGGCTTTAGATGCTTGATCCGTTGAGCTTCAAAGATTTAGGGTTTGTTGAAGTTTATGGAGGCTTTTTGTAGCTTAATTCCAATAGAACTTCCAAGAACTTCTTTGAATGTTCTTCGTGTGTTCTTGAGGTAGAATTTCTCTAGAGCTTTGACGTCTTAGAAAAATTCCTAAAATGAGAGGGGTTGTCCTCTATTTATAGTGATTTCAGAGGATAAACTCCACTTTAAGTTGATATGCTTGAAAGTATGTAGTAGACTTTTGATTGGCCCAAATTCTTCTTAGAGATAATTATCTCTATTTATCTATATCATATTTTGATAAAGATAATAATCAACAAAGATAAATCATTATCTCTATTTAATTTATTTTAATAACGATAATTATCTATCAATTTTGAATAGAAAATTTATTTTTATTTATTTATTTTAATAAAGATAATTATCCATAAATTTTAAATAAGAAATTTATCTTTATCTTGTGGGCCAAATGACATGTGGCAAATTTTGATATGCCAGTGTGATGCCAATTTGGATGACACATGTCATCATCTAATTTAATTAATTTAATGACATTAATTTAGAATTTGCCACTAAATTTTGATGTGGCATTTAATAATTGGCTTAAACTTTTGCCTCTTACAACTGTTTTCTCATAAAACACCTAATGAAATCGTGTTTACGTCAAATCTGAATGCTTTTTAATGTTTGAATTTCATAATAATCGAATCTATTTTTCTGCATTGATAAAATTTGTTTCTACATTAATAAAATTTGCTCTTTGCACATCATGTTTACTGTATATTCGAATCTGCTTACAACATTCATAAAATCTTTTTTTTTTGCACTAAGTAAAACTGTTCACTGTTTTCTCATAAAAATTGTTCACTATTTTCTGCATAAACTATTTCTAGCATTCTGCATAAAATTATTTTTTGTTCAGCATTATTTAAAAAATTGTTCATAATCTTTTCTGCGTAAATTATTTTCTGTTTACTATTTAAAAAATTGTTCGCTGTTTTCTCATAAAACACCTAGTGAAATCGTGTTTTCTAAATTTAAACGTCAAATCTGAATGCTTTTCATGTTTGAATTTCACAATAATTAAATCTATTTTTCTGCATTTATAAAATCTGTTTCTACATTAATAAAATTTTCCATTGAGTTTACTTAATTTGGTATGTTCTTCAATTTTCATTTGAATTTTCACGATTTTACACACTCAACGAATTTGAATTTTTCAACAAATTCGTATTATCTGTACATCCAATGTACACTATTTTTCCTTGAGCTTTCACAGTTTTGTACATTCAACAAATTCAAATTTTTAAACAAATTCATACGATCTATACATCTAACGTACATACTTTTCTATTGAATTTTCATTATTTTGTACTTTCAATGAAGTCAAATTTCTCAACAAGTCTAGACTATCTGTACATCTTATGTACACCTTCACGATTTGGTACGTTCATTGATTTTCCATTGATTTTTCCCGAATTTCTACATTCAACTAATTCGAACTTTTTTAAAAATTTTAATTATTTGAGGCACTTACCATTAGGTGATTTATACAAATCACTCATTTTTCTTTCATGGAGTTTGTCCATTATTCATATGGTTACATATTTTTAAAAAAAAAACACAAAAACCATTTAAGTGCAATAACCACGCCAATGCTAAAACAGTTTATGCAGAAAACAATGAACAATTTTTATGAGAAAATAGTTAACAGTTTTACTTAATGCAAAAAAAAGATTTTATGAATGCAGTAAGCAAATTCGAATATATAGTAAACATGATGTGCAGAGTGCAAATTTTATTAGTGTAGAAACGGATTTTATCAATGCATAAAAATAGATTCGATTATTGTGAAATTCAAACATGAAAAAGCATTCAGATTTGACGTTTAAATTTAGAAAACACGATTTCACCAAGTGTTTTATGAGAAAAAAGCAAACAAATTTTTAAATAGTGAACAGAAAATAATTTACGTAGAAATGAGAGTGAACAATTTTTTAAATAATGCTGAACAGAAAATAATTCTACGTAGAATGCTAGAAATAGTTTATGCAGAAAATAGTGAACAATTTTTATGAGAAAACAATGAACAGTTTTACTTAATGCAAAAAAAAAAAAAAAAAAAAAATATTTTATGAATGTAGTAAGCAGATTTGAATATATAGTAAACATGATGTGTAGAGAGCAAATTTTATTAATGTAGAAACAGATCTTATCAATGCAGAAAAATATATTCGATTATTGTGAAATTCAAACATGAAAAAGCATTCAGATTTGACGTTTAAATTTAGAAAACACGAGTGTCTTAAACTCGAGTTCCAAATGGTACTTGAGTTTGCCAAACTCGAGTACTATAACAGTGGTATTTCCCTATTTAGTTCCGAAACAGTGTTTTTTCTACAAATTTCTGAAAATTGTGGTATTTGGCCATTTTGGCTGTTCAAACCCCGCCTTCTTGACCTGATGATAAAAAACATGCATTATAGATTGAAATTTTATCTTATCTGTTAATTTTTTTTTTTAAATCTCTATCTAGTTGGAGGAATTTTCCTGCTAACCTATTTCACACATTACTTTTCGGGCTGAACTAAAATAGTAAAATGGTAGATCACATTTTCAAATACATATGTAAAACTTTTATACATGTAGTTATGTACCATGTAGTCTCCCTCACAAATTAATGAAATTTGCTCCCACCTCTCTGTGTCAATTTGTTTCATTAAATGCTAGCATGTCAGTTTGTTTGTTTGTTTCTTTTATTTATTTATTTTTGATGGAATGTCAATTCGTTTCATTAAATGCTAGCTTATCAGTTTGTTTCATCAATTAAGGGACGTTTTCTCATTTTTGTAGGAACGAAGGGGAAACGCTACTTTCACAAAACCTGACTTTTTACTTTCTATGAAAGGAGGCTTCATCTCTTGAAAGAGATAAGATACGGGGCCACGTGTCAACATTTTACAATTGCAAAGATTGACTTCTTTGTTTTTGTGAACATAAAAATCTGTATGGTTGGACGGAAAGCATGTAAAAATATTTTTTTTAAGGAAAATATTTTGTGTGTTTCTGAAAAAGCTCCGAAAAATATTTCCATTTGACTGATTGAGTTCCTAAAAATGTTATAGAAAACATATTTTTACTAAAATTTTTATGGATTTTTAGGTTTTGTTTACCCATTTTTAATTGTTTTTTAGTTTTTATTTAAGTTAAAATAAGGTTCTTATATTGTAGTATATTTAAGATATATATTCTTAGGAATATTTTTACATATGAATTAAGTTAATATAGCATATAAATTGGTCATAATCTTAGAAACGAAAATTTTCAATTTTCATATCAATAAAATTTTCAATTTTTTTTTTCTTTTCATATGGTAGATTTTATAGTTAAATTCTTCTTTTGTGTATTCGAGAGGATCCTTCATGACTCTAGATTAAATTTTTCCTTCAAATGAATATCAAACAAGTCATATGAATATTTAAAAAAAATATTAAAATCCTTTTACATGTATTATTTAAACAAGTCACATGAATATTAAAA